>NC_090283.1:74849240-75126740 GCF_037392515.1 Haliotis asinina | reverse complement strand
TCTAAGTTTGCAATGAATTTATAACATTACTGCTATTCTATGGCATCCGACTAACTAAATTGTTGTGCTCATTAGTCTTCATCATGCAATTATCATTGTAAATACAAAGAAGGGCTACTGAATTAGGGGTCAGAACACTGATCACAGTGCAGATTTCTTTTGCTCATACCCGAACCTTGACCTTGACCATGACATTAAAGTTCGTACTAAATGGGTTGTTTAGGTGCTTATAATGTTGTCTTCCAGACAACTTGGTCAGCAATGCCCTTGTGTGGTTGAACCTCCTTGAACGTATGTTGCTTACACTGTGCATAACAGATCCATGTACTAGAACATGGATCCGACCTCTGTATTAAGAGTGCAAAGACAACCATCAAAATTCAGTATGAAGTGCACGATATAGATCAAACTTCTGTATCCTAAGGTCAAGGACAACCATCAAAATTCAGTATCAAGTGCACGATATAGATCAAACTTCTGTATCCTAAGGTCAAGGACAACCATCAAAATTCAGTATCAAGTGCACGATATAGATCAAACTTCTGTATCCTAAGGTCAAGGACAACCATCAAAATTCAGTATCAAGTGCACGATATAGATCAAACTTCTGTATCCTAAGGTCAAGGACAACCATCAAAATTCAGTATCAAGTGCACGATATAGATCAAACTTCTGTATCCTAAGGTCAAGGACAACCATCAAAATTCAGTATCAAGTGCATGATAAGGATCGAACTTCTGTATCATAACATCAAGGACATGCATTAAAAATGCCAATATCAAGGATCTTAACAATTTATTGAAAGGTCAAGAAAGTGGAAAGTTGGAAAGTCACATCACAACATAAAAATGTTGCATGAAAACTTTCTAAGCAAAAAGTGGTCTTGTGGTCAACTGAGGGAAAAGGAAAGCAGTATCTCCTCTTCACATATTGTTTAAATCTTGCAGCAATATCATCAGTGGAGAAACATAAGAACATACACAGCAATCGAACAACTCAGTAAGACATGTGTAAACTTCTTTTGAGCAAGATAAATATATATCATCAGCAAAAGATCCCAATCATATATACCTCATCCAATCAACAAACAAAATTCCTGTCTACACAACCGTTCTGTTATCAGGTCTTCCAGCTCAATGTTTCTGCGAACCCCACGTAGTCGGACAACAGCCAAGTACATGATTACTGCCACAATGGTTATTTAAATCCAGGATTCCAGAAAGCAAATGGAAATGCATGTCTTTACCGAGCAATTGTCATATTTTCAGAATGTATCATTATACTATTTGAACGAGAAGAGACTACTTTTCAGCAAGTCAATTTCATCAGGCTCGTGAAAGAGCTTCTTTGTAAGCAGTAGCTGCAGGGATGGAAGGTCCATCTTCCTTGCTTCATGTACCGAGCAGAGGAGGACTTCCAGTGTACAATGACGGTAATGGAAAGTCAGACTGTAGGCTAGAGCTGGGTAGAGTTTGGTCTACATGTACAGAAAGGATGCTTTTGATTCCAGCCAAACCCTTCCCCTCCCTGTACCCATTCATCAATGTCCAAAACCACATCAATTTTCATGATTTTTCTAAAGAAACCGATTTGGAGTTACACTGAAAGATTCTATTCGAACACACACAACAACTTTCTGTCAAGCAGAATTTATGAGTTACAAATATGATTTGATCAAAAAGTAAGCTGGTTCAGGAAGGGGTACTTTTTGTCAATTTCCAGCACAGAGGAAGCTCCTATAGATAGTGCATAGTCCATTATGAAATTGCTACGATATTGACACAAACTTCTTTGGACTGAAATCCTCTCAGCTTCCCAATAACACTGTGTACATAATGTTCAGCAAGTAGGAGGCATGGACGTCGTCAACAAACGAGTTAATTGTATTAAAACTGGCGCTAGTCTATCAATGATGCCAAATCCACAGTAAAACGGCATTAGCGCCATCAACAGCAGCCTCTGTTTGGTGTTCTGGGTTTATGAGGGGCACTAGTACAGTGCCAAATGAAAGAATCATCTGGTTTTAGTCTTTACAATAATTAATTCTTGAATACAGGATATATTTTGGGAATTTCTATGACTTGAACTTCTACAGTAGAAGTGGGTGTCCCGAAACGAAAAAATACTTCATTCACTCTAACTCCAAAGGACGTGCAATAACCTTGTGGGTTGTATGGCGCCAGTAATCTCAGCTGGGTCAAGTTTTATACTCACACATTTTCTTGAGGGAGCGAGTGATTGTTTCAGTGACCGTTTGAGTGACTGTTTGTGTGAGTTAGTGAGTGAGTATGGTTTTATCATGCTATTGGAAATAAGACAGGAGTCAGTAATTAAGGGTGAGTGAATGAATGAACAAACAAATGGATGAACAAACAAATGAATGAATATGGTTTTACCCTGCGATACAAAATATTCCTGCAATATCACAGCAGGAGCAAAGGTGGATACAGGTTTTTGAGAAAGGCAGGGTTCAGAAATGGGGAGATGCACAGTTCATTTTCACCCGTTTTCGAGAGAGTTTCAATGGTCTTTAATAAACTTTCAGGACAAAAGGGGGTGTGAACTCCTGCATTCCTCCTGTGGCTCCACCAGTGAGGGGACAAAAGGAATGGCCTTCACATATTGTATCCATGTGGGGTATCAAACCTGGTCATCAGCATCCACCATTAGGCTACCCCACCATCCTGTACATCCAACAGACACTTCACCATATCTGAATCCATAACAAAATCCAAAATCTACAACAGCCATATCTGGAAAACCCAAATTACCTCTGATCACAGAACAAAAAACCTTAAAACAAATTTACAATTTGCAATATTGGCTCAAGGAAGAATGTTCATGTCTCCGATGAGTTATTTGAAACTCGGAACACCATTTGTGAGGGGCATCGCAACAGATCATTTCCTTCAAGGGAATAAAAACAAATAGTCTATTCACGACAAATTTTACAAAATGGTGTTGGACATATTTCCATGGAAATGATATAATTCCTGAGGGCTAGTCTGAGACAATTGTTCTCTTCAAGATTGTCTTCTTTAATGGAATCTAACAATTTTGGGGGAAACCCGACTACTCTTCTGGGACCTTGGAGGGGTATAGGTGTACAAGTCGAGAACAGAGCCGAACAGCCAATTCCCTCACAGCACTTCACAAAATGAAGTTAACAGACTGTGTCCACAATTCAATTAGATTATTATTTTCCCAACACTCTCCATCCTTTTGTTTTTGTTAGGATGGGTCTGTAAGGAAATAGCCACAGACAACTGAGCTGCCATGAAAATTGGAAATCCTCATTCTGCTTGCATCCCAATCTTGATTTTGTACGTCCCAACCACTCCCCCTATTCTACCAGTTGCATTACGCAGACTCTATCAACTATTTTCCTTCTAAAATGTCAAACATGAAATTCTATTGATTTTCTGTAGGATCACTTCATTCCTTTGAGGAAAGGTCATGTGCATGGGTAGCGTTTTCGGAGAACCACTGTTTGATGTACAATGCCAATGCTCCACAGGAAGGTCTCTGTTGTATACAGTCCTCCTTTTTTATAATGTCCCTGACATATTGCCATCCTGGCTATAATGCCACTATACATAATGTCACCCAGTTATAACATTCCCAGTTACAACATCCCCATTTCATAGTCACATGTTATGACACCACTAATTATAACATACTTGATGGTGCCATCTTGGTTATAACATTCCCAGTTGTTATACCCTGCTCATAATGCCTCCCTAGTTATAACATCGTGTATATAATGCCACATGTTATAACATAACTGGTTATAACACCCTTGGTCATAATGTCGTCCTGTTTGTATCAGATTGTGCTTCTACCCAACTGACAAACTCACCAATTATCAGCTGGCTCCAGGCTGCATTTCCACAAATGACCCCAAAAGAATGTCCTCTTCCAGTACCAGAACAGTTCAAGTAACAAAGACACACAACCAGGCAAGTCACCAAGCCTGTCCACCCAATCATTACCCCTCTCAATATGAACCCAGGAAGATATGTGTTAGAAGTGGTCTTAAGCAACCCATTTAAGAGGAGACCATCGGGATTAGGTATCCATGCTTGATTTCTTGGTTCTGACATCATGGCATCCAAATTGCATAGGTTGATGCTCATGACAATCACTGGATTGGCTGGTCCACATTTGATTATTTACAGACCATCGCCATATAGTTGGAAAATTGCTAAGTGCAGTGCTAAACAACAAACAAAAGCCTTTCCATACGCCAGGCAGAGGAAGCAAAGATCCTATCCAGCGTGGAATTCTGGTACCAGCAGCACATATCTTCGAAATAAACCCAGGAGATAGAAGACTTAATTGGCACAAGAAAAGTGAAGCACAGGCAAATCTAAATTTATGGCTCTAAGAGCAGATGCATCAGGAAACATGTAAATGCCAGCAAAAGAAGGTGGGAACGAGTCTATGCTGTGAATAATTTCCAAACACAATTTCATTTTTATTCCTTCCAGGATGTATCAAACTTTTAAATTAAATCAGCTGAATATTGAATTCTGAAATTCCATTCAATTTCCATCAGAGGGAAAAAAATGCTTGACTTTGGTGCAGTGTTTCAGATGGTAAGGAACTTGCATCACTGCAAAAAGACTTTTTGAACATTAAACCAGCATCTGACCAAGCAAACGCCTCCGATAAACAACAGCGCATACATGTGAACAGCAGTTTGACTGAGCATCATGAATAATACACGAATAATGAGGCCCTATGGCACTGATGCCTATCATGAGAGCACCATAATGATAGATCAAATTAAATGTATTTTTCTGACAAGGCTTCTCAACTAACTATACACCACACCTCATAACCATGGCCGTCACTGTTTGATCACGAAGAACATTGATACACACACACACACACAGGGCAGCATGCAATGTCTTCAAGCATTTGGTAAACTGGTATGCACTGACATAACCTTTATGGCAACCCAAAACAACATTTGTATGAAACACCAGCAGTGTAGCTGGTAAGGATCGAAGGTCTCATGAAATGTCTTGTAAGTTAATGGCCGTCATGTACAGCTAACTTAAATCAGCTCCGTAATGCTGAAAAACATGGCCTAGAATCATGGGATATGCGCTAAGCTGTATGAAGATCTTTGTGTGAATGCATCGTGATGTGAAACCAATGCATGGGTTAACGGTAATGAGTCCCATAATGCAACGTTGCAAACAACAAATGATGGCTTGGCTGCTGAGGCGCTTAAATGTCCATCGAGCGACAGCAAAACGTAAAAGCTATGCAGAGGATGGCTTTAATAATCTGAAGGGGAAGAAAGGTTCGTTTGCAATATTGGCAAGCTCTCTCACAAAACAAACAAAAATCTTCAACAAAAATTACCAAAACGGATTCGCGCCCAAACTGAGCCTACAAACGAACTTTCAACGACTGCTTCAATTAATCAACGTGGTAAAGCAGACGTGACATAAATTTCTAGAACTTGATTTACCTATGCAGGATGAAACCAAACTAACACAATCCCTATCAAATAATTGGATGAAAAAAAAAGTGAATCCATCCATCACTACTTCAGAAAAATGTGCAATTTCATTAAAGTGCCATGCAAATGTGGACAAAGGCGCCATCCCAGTGTTGGCGATTTTGTTCCAGTTTATCACCTACAGGTCAGTCAATGTCGCAAGTCCGTCATTTAATCAGCTAGAGACGCACAACAGGAAGTCGAGCAGACAGGTCAAATGCCAGTCGGGCCACCCAACTCTTTTCTCCTAAATCCCTTTTTAGAATTTACAAACAGTAATTATCCAAATCAATAATCTCCGAATCACTTTCTCCTTCATTTATTCCCAGTCAAAACAATTCCATAGCATGAAGATTGACAGTTTCACAGGTCTGTCATCCAGATCTGAAACATGGCCTTTATTTGTATATGTTCGTAATTTTAGAGAATGTATCTTTATAATCCATGGGCAATAAAAATTCCCACAAAACTGTGAAGATGTTTTTTTCCTATCAACAAGTTCAAAACTCCTATAATCTGCCACCTTGTCACCTGTGCATGTCTACCAATGGGGATTCTGTGGCTGGGTTTGTCCCAGGTAACAAGACCTCTTCCCTGAAGGGATTCTGTATGTCCAATGTAGCCATGCTTATTTCCCCAAGCAGTAAAAATACCTCGTTTCAACCTACAAAACACTCGGCTCGCCATTGAAATACGCAATCACTGGCCAGCAGAGAGTTACAATGTAACACTGTAATTGATTAAACTTGATAGGGATGATAGCAAATGTAACACTGAAGATGATATGGTGAAACACTTTGTATTTTCCCAGTCTTGTATCTGCAGGACTATTACCTTTCGTGTGTTCCCTGTCTCACATCTGCTACAGTGTTACATCTTGTATTCCCTTGGCTTGTATCTGCTACAGTGTTACATCTTGTATTCTCCAGCCTTGTGTCTTCTACAGTGTTACATCTTGTATTCCCTAGGCTTGTATCTGCCATAGTGTTACATCTTGTATTTTTCAGCCTTGTATCTTCCACAGTGTTATATCTTGAATTCTCCAATCTTGTATCTGTTACAGTGTTATGTCTGGTATTCCCTAGTGTCATATCTGCCAGTGTTACAGCTAGTGTACTCCCAAGTCTTGTATCTGCTACAGTGTTATATCCTGTATTTCCTCGTCTTGTATCTGTTAGTGCTATGCCTTGCATTCACTAGTCTTGCATGTGTTACACTATTACATCTTTTCATTCCATAATCTTGTATCTTTCACAGTGTTACAACTTGTATTCCCCTGTCTCATATCTGTTATAGTGGTTACATCTTGTATCCCAGTCTTGTATCTGTTACAGCTGAGTTGTGTATTCCACAATCTTGTATTTACTACAGTGTTTTATTTCGTTACAGGGTTGATACAAAATGATGTAGCACCCACATTCGTGAAATGCTGTTTTCTGCAAATCCTGAGTCCCTGAAACTTTCCTTTCAAATAACCTAATCCTCTAACAGTAGATGCCCCAATGCCATTCCAGGAAAATTGGCTGGCAATGTCCGTTAGCAACACTGATAACATATGTAAATACTGAAGAAACTAAAGCTCAGAATAAAACAGAATATCTGTAGAACACTTCTTCTATCTGCCTTGTTCAAACACACAGGACCATTAGCTGGGCGACTTGGCAATATTTGAAGCGATCATGATCAGAGGATTTGGAAACACCAAACAAGACCTCAGGATGAGGCATGCAGAATGATTCCACCTCACAACAGATTACACATTACCACAGCAGATTAAAAATATTTCTGTAGAACAATCTGACCCTGTGGATCTCTCATGCTTGTTTTTATGTTGAAGTCGATTCTGTATTCTTGGAAATGTTCAAGTTGTGGATGAAAATCAGAATCAGGGAATGATTCATATAGATTTTATCAAAGCTCCCATTAAATGATACTGCACAATTACTTGATAAATCTTCGATTATAACTAAAAGACTAGGTCTTGTTCTCTACATTAAAGCTTAAGTGAAGTGTGCGGGATGAATGCATGAGTGGATTGTTGTGGGTGAGTGAGTGAGTGAGTGAACTATGTATATATTGTTTAATAGCTATATTTTTAATATATATATTAGTGGGAATTGGTGGGAATATATATATTAGAGTGAGTGAGTGAGTAAGTGAGTGAGTGAGACTGTTTTCTGTCTGGGAGCAATACTCTGAAACTATGAAACAATGAAGACTATGAATGTATTCAGTAATATCATGAAGTGAATAAGGTTTAGAATGAATGTTTAAGTTGGTAAGACAGTGATGTCATACGTGAAAGAAGGCATATCACCCAAATGAATTTCCATAAACATCAAAAATGCATTTTCTTCATGCTAACTGGAAAAGTTTTTTTTTATTATTTGTAAAAATACAAACATTAGTATGACTATCATCATAAAGTAATGCACTAAACTTGTGTTACATTCTTGCCCTCCACAATGTCAAAGATTCCATGTCACCTATTCAGTTGTACTAATGTTTAACTGTTCGGTCAATGAAATTATTCTTGTTGACTTTTATTTTATAAGAAGTAGATTTAAACAAATTGTACACATCACTTTTAACCTACACCCATAAATGTAAAATTACATTGAAACTACTTCCTAATGCTATACTTCCCACGCTTCTGTCACCTCAATGATAAACACTCCTATCCTCCAGCAATCATCTCTGCCCCGAGTCCTTGTATGGACGAAGCTTCTATGCAGTTATGTTCACCAGGAACAAATACACTGACAGTTATCAGAAGCCGAATAGATGCAACTACAAGTGTATGTTCATCGGCCACTGAACCCCAGCTGAGGAAACATTGATCACCTGGGGTGATCACGGATCGGAACGTTGTCTAGGAACACAGTCAGTAATATTTAAGCTGCATCATGGCTACTTGCAAATAATTGAGTCTGGGTTGGGCAGCCTGTGATTGATAGCTTGAGCTCAATTTCACCATAGTCTGGTGTGGTCATATAACTCAATCATCCGGTTATCATTGCTTGCTTTTTAAGGCAAGCATGGGGTACTGGGGACTGATTCTGCAAGAATCCATTCAGCAAGACCAACACTGAGCTGTAAGGACCTATTCTACCAAGAATACTCTGAGGGAGATCAAGATTGTGTACTGGGGACATATTCTGCCAAGAATCGTCTGAGGGAGATCAACATTGTCTACTGGGGACCTATTCTGCCAAGAATCCTCTTAGGGAGACCAACATTGTGTATTGAAGACCTGTACTGCCAAGAATCCTCTCAGGGAGACCAACATTGTGTATTCGGGACCCGTTCTGCCAAGAATCCTCTCAGGGAGACCAACATTGTGGGGACCTACTCTGCCCAAAATCCCTCAAGGAGATCAACACTGTGTACTGGGTCCTATACTATGTTTAAAATACAAATATCATCTCTCGAGACCTACAATGTCGAAGTGACCAATGTCACACTGACCTGTCAGGAGCACAGAAGGTGTAATTAAAGTGCACGCCACTGGAATAGTGAAAATGTAAATTAAGGACTGGGTTAACTAGAGTAACAACATTTCACAGTGCTCATCATCACCTCGCTATAGAACAGCAGAATTTTCACAAGCTGACTAAACAGCAGCATTTGAAAATCATATATTTGCTTAAATGTGCTTCCTGTTGCATCAGTGTTGCTAACTACACTGTGTACAAATCTCCCCTATCAGAATTGGGAAAAGCCTCAGGCAACTGTCATTAACCTGTAGAAACTGTTAAACAAGCACCTCTTCTTTAAAGATGCATCGCCATAACAAAGTTAGCTTCCAGAATAATATTTAAATAAACACTTCACAGACTTTCATCTTTTTTTTACCAGAATGTCAAAAGACTGTCAGCATTTGTTTGCTTTCTGGGTCTTCATGTTCTTATCTCAGCTATTTTATCAATACCACTGCTGCCCTCACACTAAACTTATCTCAGTTATTTTATCAATACCACTGCTGCCCTCACACTAAACTTATCTCAGCTATTTTATCAATACCACTGCTGCCCTCACACTAAACTTATCTCAGCTATTTTATCAATACCACTGCTGCCCTCACACTAAACTTATCTCAGCTATTTCATTAATACCACTGCTCCCCTCACACTAAACTTATCTCAGCTATTTTATCAATACCACTGCTGCCCTCACACTAAACTTATCTCAGCTATTTTATCAATACCACTGCTGCCCTCACTCTAAACTTATCTCAGCTATTTTATCAAGAACACTGCTGCCCTCATACTAAACCTATCTTAGCTATTGTATCAATACCACTGCTGCCCTCACACTAAACTTATCTCAGCTATTTTATCAAGAACACTGCTGCCCTCATACTAAACCTATCTTAGCTATTGTATCAATACCACTGCTGCCCTCACACTAAACTTATCTCAGCTATTTTATCAAGAACACTGCTGCCCTCATACTAAACTTATCTTAGCTCTTGTATCAAGAACACTGCAGCCCTCACACTAAACTTATCTCAGCTCTTGTATCAAGAACACTGCTGCCCTCACTCTAAACTTATCTCAGCTCTTGTATCAAGAACACTGCAGCCCTCATACTAAACCTATCTTAGCTATTGTATCAATACCACTGCAGCCCTCATACTAAACCTATCTTAGCTATCGTATCAATACCACTGCTGCCCTCACACTAAACTTATCATAGCTCTAAACTTATCATAGCTCTTGGATCAAGAACACTAAAGCCCTCACACTAAACGTATCTCAGCTATTATATCAAGGCAAGAACACTGCAGCCCTGACACTAAACTTATCCCTGTGTGTTGCAATAGAATAAGATAGCATATTCATTCTCTAAATAGCAGGCTAAGTTGAGACCACAATTCCTTTATAAAGGCTGTAACTACTTAAACAAGTGGAAAAAGTTGACACACTGACGCGAAGTTATTATGTTTGTGTTGAACATTATTTTACTATGGTCACGTTAAATAACCCGTTTGCAGATTTGAAGTTGCTATAAGTTACACAACAATATTTTTGTCCACAAAGTTGCTAACGTTCAAATGTCATGACAACAGGTAAATGATGTGAGCCAAGCAGACCAGTGACTGATAGCGTATGTCTGAGTTAACCTCCTGTCCTCTGACCGCGTATATGTCTGCGATAACCTCCTGTCCCCTGGTAGCGTATGTCTGCGATAACCTCCTGTCCCCTGGTAGCGTATGTCTGTGATAACCTCCTGTCCCCTGAAAGGGTACTTTCTTCATTATTCCACTTCATGTCAAACCATAATCCTATATGTAGTAGGATATAAAAGATCAACACACTTACCTTTTCATTTATTTATCAATAATGTTAAAACTAACTTTCTTATTTAACAATAAATAGTCTGTCAACATAATGCCATCATAAAAAAATCCATACCTCCTTGGAGACTGTTTTTCTTTAGCAGCTATTTCTATTTGCAGGAAAAAACGAAATTAGAACAAATTAATACCAGAATCATTCTTCATTTCTGCTTTAAAGACCTTCTGTTTTCAGTCCCCTATGGATCGAATAAATATGTTCCTTCACTGAAGTTGAAAACATACTTCCTTTTCTCAGAATGACTGTTAATTCTCTTTTATATCTTGCTTCATGATTTTTAAAAAAAGATCTCGATGCAACTATTTACTCGATCTGAGTACAAAAACTGCTATATGCACCATGTCAACGGATGATTAAGAGACGTCCACCACATCCTTGCAAAAAGTCCTTTCACTGCAAAAATCACAACCATTTTTGGGAGGGAAAAAGTAATTTATCTGCTTTGTACAGAAGAGTCTGCAGTAGACCATGTGTTCATTTGAGTAACAATCACATTGGCACTTGCGTGGGATACCTGTCGTATCTCCCTAGCTGCCACAAGATTCTCCAGCAGACTTGCAGGAATCACAGAAACGGTAAACATAGTGCTGAGTGATCCACAGGGAACAAAATAGCAACGGATTAATAATAGTTCAGGTTTGGTTGTAATTGAATGCTGCTTTATTGTTTGATCCAGTGAGCTGATTGACAGAGGTTAAGCTCGTACTCCTGGTTCTCGGGCAATTATCACAGGCATTTGAATCTAAATCTGCATAAATGATGTGCAGTGGGTTTTCATATCAGATTTTGTATTCCATTTCTGATTTGTCAGACTATTCTTTAATATAATTTGGTCTAAACTGTCATCTGCAATCCTTCACCTAGGCAATTTTAACCAAACAGTCAAACCTAAAGGTTAACAGTCAAATTACTTAGTAAGATGCTCCCCCAACCCCTTAAAAAACAACCCCCACAAGAGCAACTCCAAAACAAAAAAAAAACAACTTCCAATCCAACAGTCAAACAATAAACCAGCCCATCAAACAATCAACAGACAAGTCAACAGTGTTCCCATAGTTCAACAAACTATCAACCAACATGTCAATAATGTTCCCATGTGTCAATAGTCAAACAATCACCTGACAAGTCAACAATCAACCCACAGGTCATCAGTCATGCTATCAACCCACAGATCAACAGTCAACCTACAGGTCAACAAACAATCAACCTTCAAGTCAGCATTTCATGGAAAAACAACATCTCAGCAGACAAACAGGAAATTCATAGGTAAACAGTCAAATGGTTAACAGAAAGGTCAACAGTCAAACAGGTCAACAGTTAAGCCAGGATCAACAATCAAACAGTATCAGCGTGTTTAGCTGACGCCACAGATGCTGGCAATCACCAGACTCTCCTCACCAATCAGACTTGGCCTGGCTGGTAAATATTAGGAATCGATGCACTAATTGGTTGGCTACCCTGTGACTACCATGTATACCAGCCACTACTCAATCTACTACAGCAGCTACAGCTACGACAGCCAGTCACTAGTGCTTACAACCTTCAATACATCAACCATAACACTCGGGACCTTTGGGGTCTAATAGCTGTACTTATAGTCCATTTCTTTCCCATCAGTAAAACAGTTGATACCTTCGTTGAGAACAACTGACCACACATCTGTCTGGCTTAATCAGTGATGTTATTTACAGCAAATCACATGTTTCATCCGCTAAGACTCCATGGTGGGATAGTGAAATATTGTCTCAACAACTTATCATCAAGTGTTAGGTTAAAGAAACTTACGGATTGGTCACTGCATTGTACTTCGGATGGAAGTGTGAAGTAACACTTTAATTTTAGAGATATGGGATGAAGACACATGGTGTAATACTCAAGTTAAAACTGATGTCACACTCAGAATGTTTTTGCGAACAAAAACATGATTTATTGAAATAAGGAACCAATATCTCCAGCATGGTAACAATGATAGTCTAAATAGCTGGGCAGGCTTAGTTCGGAATTGAGAATTTATGATTCAACATGACTTGGCTTTTGTTAAATGAATTAATGGGAAATCCAGGATTTAAAATTTACATCAGCAGCATTTTTCAGTAAACCAGTAAAAACAATAAAAAGTTTTTACAATGCAGTAAAATCCTTTTATACTAATATTACCCTGCATCACAAACCTTTCTGTTCTGATCAGGAAGTCACCAAGAGTCATTTTCTTATCAGATTTTCATATAATAACTCTTTGAGCAGAATTAATTATTATTCACGACATTTTTATTGACAGAACATTTAACAAAAATTATTATTTTATTCACATTATTTTCCTTACTTTACCCCCTTTTTTCTCCAATTAATATATATAGTGGACACACAGAATCCACAGAAACGCAGGCTTCACACAGAATCCACAGAAACGCAGGCTTCCCCACAGAATCCACAGAAACGCAGGCTTCACACAGAATCCACAGAAACGCAGGCTTCCCACAGAATCCACAGAAACGCAGGCTTCCCCATAGCTGTGGACAAGTTGATGTGGTTGCCAGCCGTGATGGAACAACACCCAGTCAAACCTTCAGGTCTCCTCATTTTGTTGATGTTGCAGATTGGAGCAGAGCCAGATAATTAAACTTTGACATCTTATCTAATACTCATTTAAATATTTACTGACAATTTCCATGACACTGAACAATTGGTACTAATTGCCTGATCCAATTTTCTTTGCTACAGCAATGATGTACAGATTCCCTAGCAGGTTGGTCCCTGTACCATGGATTCTTTAACAAATAATGACAATAACACCTCAACAGAAAGTTAGCTAGAGGCATCATGTTTGACAAGTAGTAGGACACCCAGAGGCTCTGTGGTAGAGGTTCTCACTCATGCGCACAATGGCCCGCCAGGTTTGAATCCAGTTGTTGCCATATTCCTGACTACAAAGTGGGAGAGACAGTGTCCATCCTAGTTTGTCCAACAATGTCCAAGTTTGTCTGATGATGTAAATGATTTCCAAAACTGACCATGTTTGTTCTACATGGTCCATGTTTGCCGTAAGTGTCATTTCAGTCTTTTTATGCCCATGTTGGTTCTACACTGTCCATAATTGTCTTCCTTTTCCATGTTTGTTCACATTTGATTTACACTGCCCATGCTTGTCCAAAGTGACCTGGTTTGTTTGTTCTACATTGTCCATAATGGTCTTCCTTTCTCCATGTTTGTTCCCATTTGATTTACACTGCCCATGCTTGTCCAAAGTCACCTGGTTTGTTGGTTCTACACTGTCCATAATGGTCTTCCTTTCTCCATGTTTGTTCACATTTGATTTACACTGTCCATGCTTGTCCCTGATGACCTTGTTTGTTTTGTTCTACATTGTCCATAATTGTCCCTGCTTGTCCTGTTTCGTCAAGGTTATCATGCATTGTCTATGTTTGTTCTACTTTGTCAGTGTTTGTCCTGTCTGTTCATATTTATCATACATTGTATATTTTTGGTTCAACAATGACCATTGATGTTATACACCGTCCATGTTAGATTTACATAGTCACCATCTGATACACTGTATATATATATATATATTCTACATTACTAGTATGTCCAACACTGTCTGGCATCATCTTTGGCCAACAATGTTTTGGTTTTGTATTCCTCCTGCCCTACATTGCCTGCATGCGTCCTGTCTTCCACCTTGCTGGCAGACAATAGGCCAGTGAGGTTTTCTCTACTGATTCAATTGAGCTGCATCTTACCCAAACATGCTGCAGTGGCAAGTATGATCCACTATTAAATGAGCTGCACATGCTCCTATGAATATTGTCTTCACTGACTAGTTTAAACATAATATTTTTGTCACTTCATAAACAGTTCAGGACATAATCTGATTTTAAAGAAATACACAGATTCTTGGAACACAAACATGTTGTCAGGGACAGAGATTCTCTCTTCTAGTCATAACAACACTAATTTGGTGATTGATGTTTCAAATTTCCACTTGACAGACATAATTAGCTAGTACACAAGCAATACTGACTTGAGACACGTTAAGTATTTAACCTAAATGACAACTGCCTCTAAACAACTGATTGAATGATGCTACTAGCCGCATCCATTACCATCAGGCTCAATGACATGCAATCGACTCAGTCTAACCACCTGACCAAAAAAAACTCCACCTCCTACAACAAGGAGTGGTTTCAGGGGGTGTGTTCTAACCTGGAATCCAAACACAGCTGCACAAAGAACTAATTCAGTTATTACCAACCTTAATTGATCAACCTGTTCCACTGATCATGGTATAAATATTTTGCCATGATATTCCAGACTTTTTTTCACAGAAGGTTAAGACATTGAAAAAATCGAATTTCCAAAGAAACACTGAAGAATTCAGTGTAGTCTATGATGATTTTGAAACAGTTACCAAAATATACAGACTTACAACTGCCAAATAGGTAAAACGTGGGGCAATTTCCCATCAATCTCATCTTATCTAAGACAAGGGTCTCCCCTCGGACAAGTTGTGCCATACTGGTTGTATCTCTCTCAGTAGAGGTCCCTAAGCAAACACTTCCTGTCCATACCCATTATGCAGAGAGTATAGGGGGCTCCTCATTAATCCTGCACCAATTTAACTATTCATGAACATGGATTCGATCGGTCCGGACAGGAGCAAATTTAGTGACAAGCATACCTAGATGGCCGGACAGGGTTGAATCTGAAGTCATTCTAACGGTTAAAAGGAAACGTGATTGCACGAATCTTTCGCAATGCCTTACAAGCAAGTCCAGTTTAGTCCGCAGACCACAACACATGTAATTGAAGCAGGTCCCAAAAGCCGACTTTCAGGATCCATAGCTGATTGCTTGGTTCCCCACAAAAACATGCAGAGATAGGAAATTGGGGCTTTTGGTTAGATAGGAGATGTGGAATCGCTTTAAATGGAGAGGCTGAGTCTTCTGTCTGAAGTCATTCACGCAATGGTTAGATCAAGACTAGGCAGTGAGGTCGCCAGATTGATTCAAAACTTAATTGGTGTAGCGAGGACCTCAAATACGTCCTTTTTTCAGAAACATTCCTGAAGAAAGAAATGGTCTTGACCTTAAATAGACCAAGCAGATTTGCAGAGAGAGTCGGGAGAGCAGGAGAGACATGCTCCTGTCTAGGTTTTTGTGTAAGAGCACTGGGGTCTTCTGCTTCATGTCCTAATCACAAAATTTGTGACTCTGAATTTTTTTCATGTCAGAAATGCATAACAGCTCTGCACTTCTGTTGAGATGAGAGCGACCAATCACTTTGATCTGACAATCATTCACCCTCTAAATGCTGATACCTCGTGTTGAATGATAAAACACAGGACTTAACATGCATACTGGGATGATGACTACAAAGGTGGGTTATTTTGAATTCAGTACGCTACATGTCTAAAGAATGAATGATAGGATATTACTGATGTTGATAAGTTGGACTGAAGGATGTCAATACCCAAATTGAACTTGGGGGTTCAGAGCTTCAGCTGCTTTTGTTGTGGTTTTTGTGTATTTGTCTGAGGGCTGTGGGCTGATTGAGGTCTAATGTAGATTCTCCAGAAGGAATACAAATTCCCTAATTTTTCAAACTACAAGCAATGCATGTGAATAGGCAATGAAACTGTACTCTTTGAAAATATGAACGCACTAATGACTGAACACACACCAACATCAGAAGGAAGGTGGTGAGGGAGGGAGCAGTGGAGTGAGGGAGGCAGGGAGTGAGCGAGGGAGGTAATGATGAGTGAGTGAAGGAGAAAGGGAGCAATGGAGTTCGTGCATGTCAAACTTTTAAAGTTCCAAGTCTCAAGTTCGGCAAATGGACTGATAGAAACCTGACTCATACCAAAGTATAAGCAATGCAAAATGTGAAACATTCTGCATCTTTTTGCTACCAACAATCTTCTTGTAAGTGAAAGTTAAAACAATGGTGACTCGGATCTATAACAGAATCCATGAACATCCCAGACAGAGTGAGTGTCAAAACTTATGGGAATAATGCAACTAGTACTTGCCAAAATCACATGTAAGCACCCACTGTGATGCAATATCACCCCAAATAGACTAACAGACCTCGAAATCATCGACATACCAAGGGTGACAGGCTTACATTAAGTCCTACCTTTAGACGAGGTATCCACATAGCTCTGAACAGAGAGCTGTGTTTAACCCCACTGAACTCCAGCAGGGTGATCGTCGACAAGCAAACACTTCCACCCTTTTGCTGCCCTATTACCATAAATCGTACGTGTCTACAGGCTCTGAAAAGTCTGAATAACACATGTATTTTGAGGAAAATATTAATAAGAGAAAAGATATAAACAAAATCAAAACATGAACAAAATTATTACACAATGCAGAAAGTCAACATTTCTATTTTCTACAACACAACATTTGCATTTCATGAAATATCTTGCGAATTCCATTTAAAGCCTTTGTTTTGTAGCTATAGCAACGGTTGCAAGGAAAGTATTTGAGAAGATAGCTGCAAGATGGGATTACGTAAGGAACAAACCGGTTTACCTGCTGTAATGGTGAGATAATGACAGCAACGATTAATCAACTCTGTTGTTTTTCCATGAAATTTAATCAATGAGACCTCCATCTTGTTGTCCGACAGATTTGCTATTACAACACGTCTGATTCAACACAACGTCTGCTTCTATACAGCGTCTGCCTCAACACCGCCTTTGCTTGTGGAAACAGCATCTTTCCTTTAACTGACATTCTACTTTCACAATAAATTCTTTCATAATCAATACTAGCCGTTTCCATTTTTCAACATCTCAAATATCACAAGTCTGGCGGCAAAAACAACTCACTAGTCTAGTTCTTTATTTCCCCACATGCAGATAATCAGACATAAACCAAGCTTCAGATGGATCACCTTCCATTTCCATTACATGTAAGCGTACAACAATTTGAGAAAAAATGAAATCAGACTGTGAGTGAAGATCAAATTAAACCAATATCTTCATTACTTCTGCTAAATCCTCAATTTTTTGTTTCCATTCTCGTCACTTAATCTTTCATTCGGGAAACGCTTTTTCCTCAAGAGATAAGAAAATGAAAATCATGGGTGGTGAGGGTGTACGCAATTTTTGAGAATATTTGTCTACACCATGTACACAGAGGTAAAACGTTTGAAGCGAAAGAGTCAATAAACTTCTTACCATTTCATTAGTGCCTGTGGAAATCCCGGCTGTCCTATTGATCGATCATGCTTATTTGGCAAAAGAACATGTTTAAACAGCTACAAATTAGAACCTAAATGAATTTTCTTTAAATAGGATAGACTGAAATAGGCCTTTAATCTTGTGATAAAATCTCAGTTTTGACTCAAAAGCTGCTGAAGACTGTCTGACCTTCAAGTGACCTTTTCTGTACATTCTTTTGACATTGGCAGAAATTCTTAAAAATGAACCTTTCCTTAACATGAAGATTTCCAAACATGAGGGCAACACAAGATGTTCCCAACATCTAAAGTCACTCGGTACAATTCACCTCAGTTTGTGCAATAACCACTTAGCATTCTGTCTCATCCCGAGAATGAATCCAGTTCAAGCCAAAGAATTGCTAAAGCCATCCCCTAGTGTCTGGGACTGAGAAACCTTATAAATAAGTTGCTTGAAGACTTCCAAGATTGGGCTGACGGGGAGAACGGATATAAGTCATTATGAGAATCGTCAGCAATGTTCTATAGGACATTATGTTGGAAAATACATGATTTGAAGATTTTACAGCTGAAATATCAGCCTTAACAGTTATTGTATGTCTGTAGAAACCTTTCATAGGCTCATTATTGAATTAGCTCTCCTTACGTTTCTACCATTAATTGGTCTCTGCCTTCTTACCATAATTAGTTTTCTGATCCTTCTGCTAAGCATAAGTTGTATATGGCCCTTTCAACATGAAGTCTCAGTTTAATCTACATTCACTGTCGAATTAGCAATATTTTAATGGAGGATGGCAAATCTACCATGTTCATCCAGGTATGAGTTTCATCAAAGGCTCAATATTGAGACACTGCTTATGCAACAAGCTGAAGTTTTTTATTTCCATGTTGTTATTCAATCCCAGTCAAAGAGTTTCTCTGCCATTTGTAACAGATATATTCTTCTCATCTGAAGTTCTTTCGAAACTGTCAGTTTTCTTAATCAGAAGAATATATGTATGTAGGATGCTAAATATCCTGGGCCTAGATTTTCGAAGATATCTTAGCGCTAAGAGAGTCATAAGAGCCATACATTAACATTAACTTACGGGTATCTTGGCAGTAAGAGAGCTTAAAAAATGTAGACTAAATGAAGTATATACCTTTCACCAGTAATGTGTGTGTGTTGTTTAAAGCTACAGTATTCTGGCTATGTGATGGCAGACTGTAAATAATTAATTCTGGGCCTGACAATTCCAGGATCAACATGATGAACATCAGTCTAGGCAGTTGGGATACGATGACATTTGTAAACCGATTCAGCGAGCCTGACCACCCAATGATGTTAACTGCCTGTTAATATATGCATGGCTTGCTTGCTGGAGGCCAATTCTAATGTGGATCTTTAGAGATTTGTACTTGTCAAGCTTTTGGCAAGATAGGTATTTCTCATTAAAAGCAACTGTGATAAATTTGATTTAAATTTTCACATTAAGTGCTTTTGAGCAGCTGAACTGGAGTGTCTGCATTATACAAATATTAGCAAAATAACAATAATTACTGATTTTGGTTTATGATAAAAAATAATTAAAAATAACTTCAGAAATCTTATGTATATAGCCTGTGCAATGATGAATGTTTTCCATTGCCATGTAAGCCAAAAGAAACCAATAAACTCATTTTTAGCATATTCAATCACTGACAAAAAGGAAAAAGCAAATACCACGGATTATTAAAAAAAGGTATTTGAGGAGTTTGGGAGAATAATGGACTTGATATGGTGACAGGTATTTTCACAGATAAGCTTAAATTCACAGGTATTCTTTCAGTGAAAAGAAAAAAAAAACTACTCAACAAGTAGGTAGGATACAGCCACAGCATGGTGCACTGCTACCAGTTGTGAATTGTATCAACTTTACATGAAGTTAAACACACCCTCAGGCTGCATACTCAGAACATCCCTGACAACATTGGAATTGCATATTAAGGAAAACCTTCATACAAGTTCTCCAGCCAGGTCTTAGAAGTCAAACAATACCACTTAGACTTTACCTAATGTAATATAATGTTCCATCCAATATTCAAGACTTTGTCAAACAATAGCTGTAATTGCTTAATTTACAGAAAATTAAAGATACGATATATTTCAAATGTATGATTTGCAACTCAGAATGGAAATGTCAAGAGTTGGTCCAAGAATGCTTACATGGGTTGACATGTCCTGACTTGGTGTAGCACTGACTTCCTGGGTATCAATTTACCTTGTACCTAACCATGTCCAGTACCTTGAGAATGTCCTTTATACAAGTGTAGTCTATGACAGGACAGACACATTCTGAGGGAAAACAAAAAATTCCAATAATCATCTTTAGAAGCTATAAACAAGGCAGGACAATTGGCCAGGTGAGCTTCAACATCATCGTCTTGTTTCCTTCATACAAGTATAGGCTATGGGAGGATATAGACACATTATGAGGGAAAGCAAAACATCTAATGTCCAATATTGATCTGTGTAAAAGGGGAAAGGAGCTTTATGCTTGCTCTCTCTGCCACGTTTTGGTGTGTAGCAGACGGCTGCAGCAGACGTCACCAGTAGACGCGCTATCTCTACAGCTACACAATCGTAACACACAGCACCTGATCAGTTATGAATACAATAAAGCATCACACATAATAGGTCCTGAGCTGGTATCTATCAAGCGTATTGACCAGGCAGGGAATATGTCTCCTATGCGCTTATATCTATCTTGCCTTCCTGTGTGGGACTGATTGAATTCTTATAAGATCTTGGTAGTGGAAATATTACATACAATCTAAATTGAAGATGTCTAAAATCATCGTTCAAAACACAGAAAGTGGTTGGGTTCGTTTGGTCATGTGAAGATGAAAGCCTCCCACACCTATTGAACGTTATAAATCAATACCCATTAAGTTCAATCAAACACTTCAAAATCATTTCCATTCAAATCTGAGAACACTGTCATGTGATGATAATAAAGAAATTGATATGATCGTCTTGAATTAATACCTATGAAATTGATTGGCAAAGTCTCATCTGAATTTACCAATATATCAAAGACAGCAAAATGTGGAATTGTGTATCCTAGAACTCAACGTCTACATTTTATACACTTTCAGTTACACCCAGCCTACATATCGAGTGAGGTGAAGTTTAAAGTCACTTCTGAATATTTCAGCTACATTGTGGCAAAATCTCATCATTAATTCATGACAAAAACAGTTAAATCATAAAAACCTATGGAACACTTCATATGGAATTTCTTAATGCCTCTTAATTAATGTATATAACTGTATTTAACTTTGTCTTTTTTCAAATGGGACAGTGAGCTAGCCTAGTGGTTAAGACGTTCGCTTGTCACACCATGACCTGTGTTCAATTCCTCACATGGGTACAAAATGTGACACCCATTTCTGGTGTCCCTTGCCATCATATTGCTGGAATATTACTAAAAGCACTGTAAAACTAAACTAAACTCACTATTTTGAAATCAAAACATCCCTCACAAAATCAGTATTACTGTAAAAATATGCGAGACATGTCATGTGGTTTATAGACTTCAGTTAAGCCCATGGTATGGACAAACAAAGACATTATAGCTATTCCTGAATAAATTATCTTCTCAAAATATGAATTAAAAAAAACAAGGAATATTCTCAAAATATGAGTTCAGGAAAACAAGGATCTTGATTCTACTTTCTCAAAGACCAAACAAAAAAAACAAATACATCACTGTCAAAACTCAATCATAACACTTATCCTCATGAATAAAGACTATATATTCACAGACATATGAAGAAAAGGCTTCAAACGTCCTGATGTAACATCTCATGTTGAAATATTCAATGCATATCAACAAGTAGAGCTGAGCTAAAACTTGTGACAGAATCCCAAAGAAACAGTAAAGATATCACTGTCCAAAAAGATTCCAGTTGAAAACTTCCTTTAAGACCTGTGACCGGAATGCTGATAGACCTCACAGTCTAAGGGAAATAACTGTTCCCAGACCAAGTCTCCTGGATGAACAACTCAGATGACAAATGAAGCAGAATTCTTCTGGAGGTAAAATCAATCATGTTTGAAATTGGTTTGTGTTTTGACCAAAAATATCTCAGGATTTCTATTCTGATGCCTAGACCAATATTTCAAGGTATGTTAGAGGGGATTAATGGATGTTGAACGAATTATATTAAAGAGAAGAAACATTGGGGGATTATTTTAATAATCCATCATATTTTCACACCAGAGATATCTTCTGTGTGAGTGAGTGAATGAGTTGATAAAGAATGTATGACTGCACGGGTGAGTGAGTGAGTGAGTGAGTGAGTGAGTGAGTGAGTGAGTGAGTGAGTGAGTGCATGACTGAGGGTTGGCAGATGTGACTGAGGGTTGGCAGTAAGCGAAGGGTGGGTGAGTTCAAGGGTGAGTGGGACAGTGGTGGGTGAGTGTCAGGGTCAATGTCTGGCTTGGTGAGCAAGTGGTGTCAGTGATGGACAGAGTGAGCATGTCACCTAAACGAAGGAGTGTGTGAATATAGTTTTATGTCACATTTATCAATATTCTAGCTACATTCGTGTTGGTCTGTACATAAATGAATCTGGTTCAGACAATCCACTGATCAACAACATGAACATTGATCTGTGCAACTGACATACTATACGATGACATATGTCAACCAAGTCTGCGAGTCTGACCATCATGTTAGTCACCTCTTACTAGAACATGGGTCAGAGCAAATCTAATCTAACCCAGATTGTCCCAAATAAAGTAGGGTCGGGAGAAAGTCAAAAGTGAAATGTATCGAAGTAGAAAACATCATCCTAGCATCAACCCTTTCACCAAGCCTGACCACCCAAACGATCTGGTCAGCTGATACAACCATCCACTCAGCTGATACAACCATGCACTCAGCTCATATAACCATCCAGTCAGCTGATACAACCATCCACTCAGCTCATATAACCATCCAGTCAGCTGATACAACCATCCACTCAGCTCACACAACCATCTGGTCAGCTCATACAACCATCCAGTCAGCTCACACAACCATCTGGTCAGCTCATACAACCATCCAGTCAGTTCATACAACCATCTGGTCAGCTCATACAACCATCCACTCAGCTCACACAACCATCTGGTCAGCTCATACAACCATCCAGTCAGCTCATACAACCATCTGGTCAGCTCATGCAACCATCCAGTCAGCTCACACAACCATCTGGTCAGCTCATACAACCATCCAGTCAGCTCACACAACCATCTGGTCAGCTCATACAACCATCCAGTCAGCTCACACAACCATCTGGTCAGCTCATACAACCATCCACTCAGCTCACACAACCATCTGGTCAGCTCATACAACCATCCAGTCAGCTCATACAACCATCTGGTCAGCTCATCCGAGCAGCATGTCTGAAACCTTTGCTAAGCCAGACTCCCCAGAGCTGTGTTTACTACCCAACTAAGCAGCATGTTCATTAAAGCACTTTGAAGTCTTCTGCTTAACATATGAGGACAAGATCCCTTCATTGTTCACTTCAAACACTTGTTCCAAGTCTATCACTGCCGCCCAGCCTAGCAAGGTTATCTGTGCAACAGACGAGGCACTCCTAATTATCTAATACATTCCAATTAGTGACTGATGCCGGTACACATCTTCCCAATAACCAACTGCAGAAATTTTTTTATACTCTCCTAACTGAGATGTACCATAAGCACTTACAAAACTACGCATTTCACATTGTCAGATATTGCATTATGTTTCAAAAAAGCTTGTATTTTTACAGAAAGGCTTTTGCATGAAGTTTCTAAAAAAAAAAAAATGTTCAATGTTCCATCTTCCTTTACAAAACAGTGTATGATATAAGGCCTGCCTGACCACCGATGGGCTTGGTGTCTGATGGATGATCTAAATTTATAGCTAACCAGCCTGATGGTCTGGTAAATATTTTAGATGACATGTTTAAATACATTTTGTGCTGGTAACATTTTGAAGTTACCTAGCCCTGATGTCTGTCTAGGGTTTGGGGTGATTTCATACACAGCATTTATTCAAGGTAGGCAGTAAGTCGTCATAGTGTGTTTTGGACGTATGCTCATACATAAAAATATAAAAAGTGGGACACTACAGAAATTCATTATTTAATATATGACCAGGAATTATGGTTTGACTTTCCTCTTAAGTACACCCTAAAAGTAAAGCGAATGAGTGCGTAAATAAAGAGTTACAATTATCGAGAATTTTATTTAGATTTTATCCCAGGAATATCAAGGGTTTTACTCAGTATTACAGCATTTGGATGAAATCAAGTCGTAGGTGCATTAAAACAGGTAGCCTGACATCTACATCACAGTCAGGCACCATCCATGACTTCACAACCAAATGGCATCATAACTAACACTGTCATCAATTGTACTTTCTGGTAGTGAACTAACATGTTTTAACTCTTTGCAAACTAAAATGGATATTGCCTCATATTTTATAAATATTTTGTTGAAATACTTGAAATCACTCAGATAATATTTTCTTCATGGCTAACATGCAAGGGTCTTCTTGTATAAGTCTTGGGCTGCATGGTTTACAGGACACAGTACAAAGTAACCATGGCACTACAACAGTAGAAAGTCAAGTTAAATCACGACAGTGGTGTTGTTAGCTGTTACTTTGTGGACATATCCTGACAGATCCTTCCTGTGTTAGTAATTCACCTTTACACAATTGATCAATGTTCATGGTATCAGCCACTGGTTTGACAAAACACAATTTCAGTGATTGAATGACTGAGGTTTTATGCCACTTTTAGCAATATTCCAACAATATCAAGACAGGGAACACCAGAAATGGGCTTCACAAATTGTACCGATGTAGGAAATCAAACCCAGATCTGCAGCTTGACAAGATAATGCTTTACCCCCAATGTTACCCTCTCGATTTCATGCACTGTGATACATTGAAAATATTCCAGAGTTTCAAAGAAAGCATTACACTCCCTCGCTTCTACACATCAATTACACCATTGTACAACTGTCAAAGGCTGTTGTTACCTTTTGAATATGCAGTTACATTTATGAATATACTATCATGATTATAAATAAAAGACTGAAATGAATAATTTCCTCGATCCGTCATTCACAACTCTCAACAAGCTGCTGACTAAGGACATTTGCATGGCTTCCTCTCTGAAACCATACAGTCAAATATCATATTGCTTTCATAGTATCAGTCAAACATTGCTTTATAATGTTCTTGTCAGGGGGTGATCTATACGAAGCCCTCATTTCTGAGGTATTGAATTCATTAATTTGTTGAATGAAGCCATAACCAAGAACCAGTGTATTCTTCATTATCCACTGACCAAGTGAGGTGAGACTGTAGTTTTGGGATTGGTTCAATCTGAATGTCAAGGCTACATGTCAAGAAAGCATTTCCACCAATCAGTTACCATTACAAGTAAACAATCAAACCATTGTTTCTTCTATTCAGTGTTTGAAATTGTAGCTCCAACAGCCTGTAAGTCATTGATCATCAACGACTGATTGTTATAGATGACGTTCCATTCTGGAGTGGAAACACTGAAATCATTGCCAGTCAGGTGGTCAAACTCACTGGCCATTTTGTATGGAACTGTGGACATGGGTAATAATTCATTTAATTACCAACCCAAAACTATGTGTTTAAGGGAGAAGTCAATCTGTAAAAACTTATTGTCAACAATGTCGACATTTCATATCATTCCATAATATTCAGTGGGCAACAACAGTCCAGTCCCTGGCAATAAACTGTATACCTGTAAGCATTAAATACAGCAACACAGATTACCCAATTTTCAAAATTAGATTCCTCTAGATAACATTCCTGGGATTAAGACAAGATTAGAGGTAATTCACAGATTTCCCTTCTCATCTGAGCATAAAGACTGACATAGATCTCAATATTGGTAACAAACCAACACATTTAGAAACCAACTCCACCTAACAGACTTGGAAATGTACAATTACTAAGCCCAGATACCGACTGTAACACAATAGAGCTTACCTCGAAACCAGGGCCCATAAACCAAAGAAGAGAGTAGATTTGATGATATAGTGAGTTGGAACTTTCTGGATTCATCGTATCCTATCCCATAGCTGCAGTCGACCAAGCTTAAGCACAATTGCACATTCTTGGTTATAGCCCCTTCCTCTGTTTCACATTTTCAGTGAACATTCTGCCAAATGTTGCAAGCACATCTCTACAGTAGGCTCTGTACCAGCTCTCACTGTCATGTACACACAGATAACATCTGTCGCTCTGACATACCTTTGCAGAAGTGTTATTATTTTTAGTACTCAAATATACATGAAATCAAACTGGCACACGGCTGTAGGTGTGCACACACTTCCTACACGTGACTCACGTATTTACTCTTTAACAAACAGCCGGCAGACTACGTGATGTGTCTGTGTATCAGATGTACCATGCGTATCAATATATAAAACTGTACCAAACAGAGTCTGAATGGAATGGATGAGAATCTCAGGGAGGTGACATACACCTTGCTAACCTCCTGCCGGGAGAGTGCTAAACAGATGGCACTTGTGAAATCCAATAGCCCAGTTTCAAAACAGCACAGTCTACAGGGAATAACATCTGTTTTTTTAGGTTTACGCCACCCTGTGGAATCAAATTCCTAAATACCTAAGTGTATCTCTAGCAAGGTAGAAACTAAGACGGCTACTGTGAAACACAACAGAAGAGGAATTTTGGAAGCTTTTCAGATCTGACTAATTGTTGTGGTTTGACATAAAAATGTGTTAGACAAGAAAAGGTGGAACATCATTGAGAACTTTCTTTCTTTGGAATTATAATCTGGTTCAACATGTGAAGAAATTGCATCAAAACTCTGAATAAAAATTTTAAAAAACCCCAAATAAACCATTTACTGCACAATATATGCAATAACAGTTATAACAGCTCAGGCAAAAACCCCATGTGACCCAGTATGATAATTCTTCCCTTCTGTACAGATGAGGACGCCTCTCCACCCAGTTGTGCTCAATGAGAAAACATTAAACCCCAAGTCCGCGGAACAGTCTTACCTCATCCAAATGACATTCTCATCTCCCTGGGGAGAATACAACGAATGTTCATGTAAATATGTAATAGAAATCTCCAGCTGATTTTTTATGCTCGGTGATAAATGTCATTCTGTTTTATACGTCATGACTTTGGTGTAGCTCACAGTGGTTCAAACTCTCATTGATTATCCAGTATTTTTCTGATTCCACTTATTACATGAGCTGAAAGCATGCCATCTTTGACTTAATCCTAGCAGCACAATCTTTATTATTCCCATAATAAAAACCCTAAAAGTTTTCAGTTGTTTTACCTCCACCTAGTGATACATATACCATAATACTTGAATTTGCCAGCTGGCCATCAGGCCTTGCTGCTGCCTGCAGGCTTCAAAATCTACAGGTCCTGAATTAAATTTATTCCACAAGCCCATTTAGTCTTTTTTGGCTTTTTTTTCAAGTCAAACCAATAAAAACAAAATATACACAGTTTCACACTGTTTCTACAATCTATTAGAGAAGTTTTCATTTGTGAAAGCATGATGCTGACATTCCTATGCGAAATACCAGGGAGTGAAGCTGTAACCTATCATAACAATTCAGATGATTCCTGAATGTTGATAAAGAAAAATAAGGACAGATTCCAGGTGAAAATACCCCCCAAAAAACAGATGATTTACTGAAGGCCAAAATGGCCTGCAGATACTTGTAACTGCCAGTCTGATACAATAACAACAGGCCAGCCATTATTTTGAACACTGCATACCATGATATATGAACTGTGTTCCACATATGACACCTCAACCATGATGTATCAACTGTGTTCCACATGACACCTCGACCATGATGTATCGTCAGCTGTGTTCCACATAACACCTCGACCATGATATATCGTCAACTGTGTTCCACATAACACCTTGACCATGATATATCATCAACTGTGTTCCACATAACACCTCGACCATGATATATCATCAACTGTGTTCCACATAACACCTCGACCATGATATATCATCAGCTGTGTTCCACATAACACCTTGACCATGATATATCATCAACTGTGTTCCACATAACACCTCGACCATGATATATCATCAGCTGTTCTACATAACACCTCGACCATGATATATCATCAGCTGTGTTCCACATAACACCTCTACATATGACACCTCAACCATGATATATCAACAGTATTCCATAAACTCAACTTTTTGATATATCAACTCTAACTGTGATATATGAGCTGTATTGCACATTGTAAACATTACCATTGAAATTACATTACCACTGTATTCCAAAGAATTGTGGAATTTTACTGGTTACTGGTTACTGGTTACTGCAGTATAGAGATCCAGAGGGAATTGAGGCATTTTGTTAAGTAAACAATGTTCTTAATTGATGGAAGCAATTTTAAGCAAAGTTCAAATCTGGAGCAGGCAAATCTCAAACAGAGGCAATTTGACACGATGAAACCCAACACCTAGACCAGTGATAGTCACAAATCACAATCTGACAATGTGGCCATTCAATCCCCATCTGAACATGGCAACTATTGCCCCTCACACTACCAACAGTGCCTCTAAACATGTAGAGCTTGAAGCCGGATGAATATGGCTGGTGCTCCCCTTACTACTACCCTTGATACATCGAGAATTAACTTTAATGATGTTGATAAAAAGTGGGACCAAATAGGTGCTTGGCAGCTTGTCAGTGCATCTCAGCTATGAAAACAAGACCGAGCATGCAACCATTTTCTCTGGCAGCCTGGGAATTACGAAGCCTGAGTACAGATCCAATCCAGACAAACCTCTACGGCTGAGAACATGTGTCCAAACAATCATCACCACAGCTCCTTTAGGTGCATGTAGGTGCATGCCATACAGTAGTAAGATGGAGGCAGGGGTATTCTATTATGGACACATACCCTGAATTATATCCCTTTCTTGCAAATGGTGACACACCAACACTTTAACTATTAACTAAAAATATAAGAATAAACTGTTTATATGTGTCTTCCAAATTCAATATCTACATGGCATAGCTGGAAATGTAGAATGAAGAAAAACAACAATAACCCCCAGGCTGTTCACAAACTGGTTGTTTCACCACTTTGTTATCAGAAACAAATGAGGCAGTTCTAAAGGGGGAGTTTTAATCTTATGCCTAAAACTTTGGGCCTATTTCCAAGTGACTTTCAAACACACATGAGCCAGGACAGAAAGAGACTACAGTGAAAGCTGTCTAAATCAGCACTCATTGGGACTGAAGAAATAATCCAGATTAAGTGCTGGATTATAGAGCTGATGGTATATGTACAAGTCATGGGTGGGGTTGAGATTGTATGCCGTTGAAGCCAACTTGCCGGATTGGACAGTTGCTGGTTTTGACAGCTTCCTCTGTATATAACTACTTGAGTGGCATTTCAGTAGATGGGTGAGTGTCGTTTTACAATGCCCTCAGCAATATTCCGGCTCTGTGGTAGTCTCAGAAGCTGGAATGCACATTGTTGACAAACTTTATGAAAAACAACTTCTAATATTCTTATCCTTTTCAAAAATATCATCTTTAACTGTAAAATATCTGAAGAGAGACTAACCTTTCAATTTTTACAACAGGGGCTCAAAAAATATTATGAGCTGACAAAATATTCTGCTATGATATGTTCAAGAAACAATCATTTTTTTCAAATTCTGGTTGATCTGCCAAAATCTGCCTTCTGAATGATGTTTTAACTTTGGCAAGATTTATTCTGTATATTGTTTTCTAAATGATCCTTACAATATGTATATAAAACATGACTGGAGTACATGTACCAATGTAGAAATGGAAAAAATGAGAAAATAATATAATTTTTGTTTGTTTGTTAGTTTAGTGCTTGAGAATTGTACAAGAATCTATACTGAAACGTGGCACTCACGAATTGAAAAAAGATGTTTTCAATGAAGTTTGACAATATATGTGATGACTTTGCAATATTTCAAAAGTAGCATCTGAGTGATCTTGTTGCTGATTGGTCTCGTGAAAACATGTGACATAACAGAGCTTCAATGTTGAGAAATACATGACACGACACCAGAGTACATGACATGACAAACTTACGACATGGCACTTTTAACAATCAGATTCCTTCATTGCGGTTTCTCAGAAGGTAAATATTCCATACAATTTTTTTTCCATTTCTTACTTAAAAGTGATGCAGTCATTTCATCATTCAAACTAGCCAATACAGGAGATACTCAAGGTTCCGCTACACTAAATCAGAATCACATACTCTGTGAGCTAGTATTGTATGTAATCATATGAAGCAATAGAGACTTGTAACAGCTGTGATTGGATGGATCAGGTTAACATGTTTATGTTTTTCTAAAAGCACATCCATCCAGTTATGAAAACTGATCACAAAGTTTTTAGTGCTGTCATTTTTATCACCAGACTTATTCTTATGTGTGTACAGATATTTTCAAATAGATGACATTTGGTGCAGAACTGGTGTTGATGTGTTCAGCTTCCTGTGCTAGGAAAGTTAGCCGGACAAGTAGGCCAGAAATTGTGTTTTATCGTAGTTTAAAGGCCAGACTGTACCAATGTACACATGGAATGGCTGTTGCTAGCCTGCATTATGTTTTTTTTAAAACTACAAGGTTACTATGGAAGTCTATGGGAATACATTTGGTGTTGTGTAACATCAAGGAATCCTTATCAAGAAACATCACTGTAAAGTGAATCACAATGGTTTGCAGACCATTGTGACATCACCAGTTACGACGACATGCTAAGTAATTACAAGATACTGGATAATGTTGATACCATACTGAAAAAGTTGTTTGTAAAATGTTGACAATAAAAAAACCCAAAGAAAGCAACCCTAACTCTGATCATTTTCCAATATTACTGAGCATCTGAAGCTTGAGAATTCATTTGGAAACAACGGTGTTACCGACTGAGTGACTTTTGATTTACAGTACTGAATTATCAATCCCTAAGCAAGTCTCAGACTTCTAAATTTATATAAAACCATGTAGTTATCTTTCATATTAAAAGACACTTGGCTTTAAGACCAAAGACAATAAATTCAATAATAAGTCAATATCAAGTCTGCAACGATTTTCCAAGTGTAGATTGCCTCAGCTTTAGACAAATCAGAGAAGATTGTTCATGGCTCTGCTAAGATATAATTTGTCTATACTTAGAAGATATATATACTGACCATATTTCTGGGACTTACTGTCAGTCCAATAATCTCTATACATAGAATCCCCTACATGGAAGTTGTAATTACAGATTATCTAATGATACTGACTGCTGGAGGTTAGTTGGTGATGGCGCCAGACTTCACTCACTCTGGACAGTTAATCCATAACTCCTCGTAGCTTGTTGCTTACTCTAATTAATTTTAGAAACATGGAAGGCAGTTGCTGTAGTCTTTAGAGACAGTTTCTGTGATCTGATAATTCTTTTGTTTACCAGCTAAACATGTGTACAAGGACATTATATTAGGGCAGTGGTTTATCTAGACATTCAAGTCCTGCAGTATGTCCTAAAAGACAATATTTTTTTTCAGTGTTGCATAACATGGTGCTCAGCTTTATGATGGCAGTAAGAAAATATTCAAATTTGGATTAGACAATGCAGTGATTGACATAAAAATATGCTGCATATGAACAAGATACTATTAATGGTATGAATGTGATAGATGATGATGACGATGACGATGACGATGACGATGACGACGACAACTATGATACATTAGTGTAAACAAACCCAGAAGAGCTATTTCTCCTACGGTCACTAGTGTAAAAGTAAAACTTTCTACTAAACAGTAATGACCTGAATTAAATACAACCAGTTCCAATTTTGAATTTAGTGAAATTTAACAAGGAGCTGAATGTCAACTTCAAGGTTCTGAGATAATGGCACACAATGGCAGTGAAAGCCTTCAACCCTCCTGTTTTCTCCTGAATCTTACAACATGTCGGTTACGCTTACGCCTCCACAATACATCTCTGAAGACACTGACAAATCACCCATACACAGATTTCATTCATCGAAATCCTAGGTCCTTGAAGACAATAATCAAATGACATAAATGAGTAAGAGAAACCCTTTAAAGGGATGCTGGACTTTGAGGGCCTAGTGCCCTATTTCAGACTGAGGTCCTCATGCCACGATTAGCAGCCTGAGTGACAAAGACTCATTAAATATACATAACCTGTTTGATCCAAAAACAGTAACAACCAGCTTAACAACGAAATAATGGCACAGTGTTTCATAATTCTTATTGACATGCAATAATTCTGGAAATTACAACAGAAAAAATCTGAACTATTCAATGTTACCTTTCCCTTTCCCTTTCTCTTCTTCTTCTTTCTCCAGGGAAGTTTCACGAGTAGAAAGACTTTCTTACAGATCTTCTGGAGTTTCTCCATGGCAGGAGCTGGCGAGGAGGCACTGTGAGTCCAACCCTCCCTCAGACGATGTGTTCAGTTTATGTCAAATTACACCACAGATTCCTGATATTCTTCAAATGATGTCTCTCAATTCAACTCAATTATCAGTTTCCATGACGATTCAGTTTTGATGGATGTTTCTGTTCAATTGAATTATTTGAACAGACAGTGCAAATTGACAGTTTAAATATTTCACAATAAGACAAATTCTTGTCAGATCACTTGAAGTCTTAAACTCTCCCTCGTCTTCTAAACAGGTCTTCAGTCTTCAAAAGATATGTTACGAATCTCTTTCAAGTATATAGTGAATAATCTTCTCAATGTAGACTGGATGAGAGAACTTTCGGATAAGTCCCTCTACTTTGTCACCAGTCTCATTAGATGTCATGAAGGCATGATGACAAATCCACTAAGATGACACAGTCAAGACTAAATATGTCAATTTGCTGCACACCAAAATAACCAGAAATCCAAAATGGCTGTCTGACAACAGTGAAAATCCAGTGAAGTTTATATGGTAGTCAATGGTAACGGTGACAGGATTTACATGTTGTGAGTATGTACTTGTCACAATACCTTCCCCACGGAGGACTGTTTATGTAACGACAATCTGGATCAATCTTGCGCAATCTCAACTACTAAAATGTTTTTCATGTTGCCATGGTAACAATAATGGATTTAAATTGAATTTTCCGGAAATATTTCACTTGATGATTCTGATCTTTCAAAGGGAAGTTCAAGATAGCTGTGATAAATTTGGGGGATTGTTCGACGACATTGGCCAAGTTGCCTAAAACAACCATGTTATTTCACCAGTCCATGAAAATGTGAAGGGCAGGAAGCTGCTTTAAGTGCACAGCCGTTTAAATCTGTCCAATTTCAAAGAAACAATCAGATCCATGGTGACATCACTTCCATCTGACTTGGGAAAATCACAGTGATCAAACAATTATTGTCCAATCTTCATCAAAACTGATGATCAATAATTTCAGCAATTGACAAAAACTACCACTCCCTTGCTGCGTCTTCAGCCACCAGAATCTTCACCTGCCAATCCGTCGACAACAGGTCACCTACTCTCAGTGATCAGTCCGAGTGGACAAGAACCTCTCTCGACCGTCTGTGACAAAACACCCATGATTATACTACAAACTATTCTCCATGAGAGATCGATAGATATACACACATCAGTAGCGTATTTTGATTTTCTAAGATTGTCAACTTATACAATAACACTGATGCCTGACTGGCTCAGTAATGCACAACAGCGCTGTAGAAACTTACATCAATCGGCATTCGCTGTTGAGATAATACACTGCAGTTCGATACCATCACTCTCGTCTCGTCCACGTTCCACCTGACATCACATGCATGCTGAGTCCTAAACTACACATTATTGTATTGATAGAAATTATTGCAGCTGTTTACAGATATTATATAAACTAGTATTCAAATATGAACTTCCTCGCCACAGCTGACAAAATGTATTCTAGTTTAAAATGATACACAGTTAGATATTGATAGGGTGAACAAGGGACCAGTTCAAAATTCTATGTTATGTACAAAAATTAATTTCTTAAGCTTTGTTACATACTTCCACTCAATTTCAGCTATAGTCTAGAATGTTGAAACAGAAAATATAGTGGTAAAAGTTGGAGTAAAGGACAGAAGTTCTACTTTTTGAAGTCACAATATTAAACAATGTTGTTTTTTTTATGAAAATCTTCCATTTATCTCCCTTCATCCTCAAACCTAACAAATTAAATATTTTATCTGACATGAAAAATGGTGAACTGGTCAATGGGTATGTCATGTTAAAGTCAAGTCCAATGGACCTTGGATAAAAAATAAAATCTGCCGAAGCAAAGCCGTCCCCGGAAGGTCTGTGTTTAATGCTGTCGACAACACAGAAATCAATCACATTGACAGCTCAAGCAAAAAGTTTTAGACAGATGATCTTTTTAACAATAATAACAATGTAACTAACTACAGTAAGGAAAACTGTGTAGAGAATGAACTATATTGAATCCATTATTGACTGAAATTACACTTTTCAGTATCTGTATCTTTAAGAAATAGATAATAGAAATTATCAACAATTTAAAAATGAAAAATCACAAAAATAGAAAATATATTCTTAAATAATCATGCTGAGCTAAAACAGGACATTGATCTAAGTCATTTCCCAATAGAATAATACGTACTTGATTGATTTAAGATACATTTACACATCGCAGTTGAAACATACTACTTATGCAAATATATTCTGTGTTACATTGTAGGCATGTGAATGAATTCTCTACTGTCGACACAAAAACTAATTGAATTAGTTCAGGATCAGAAATGATAAACAAAAACAAAATAACTCTGAATTATTTACATACGACTGAAAAGAATTTAATAAACACAAGACTTTCCCAAATGACTACAGTTAATTTATGGGATAGATTAAATAGCACATGACATATTATCATGTAAAGAACTCAGGGTTGTTTAATTTGTTTTGAGTAGCATACATCAGTAAGGACTTCTCAAACATACGCAGAAGAACAGGGCCTAAAGTTATCAAAATTCATTATTTCATGAATAAGTATCACAAAACGATCCATTCTAAGCTCTTCAGAATTATCAGATCATAAAACAGGGAAAAAATCTTGGAACCAGTTCTGGAAAGATCAAAACCCCTAGAATGTTTTACATGAAAATAAACTAATTGTTGCAAAAGACACTAATTAATTTAGACAGAAAATATTGATGAAGAAGTCTACCCGTAACACAGCTGTTCTAACACTATCAATTATCACGAAGAGAACACTCTATTTCTGTTTTCAATGAAACCTATCCTCACGGAACATACACCACAGCAACTAGAGACAAGAGATAAATGTCTTTCATCTACCATCAACAGGGGGGGTCAAGATAGTTCATATGAACATACCTATGAGGAGTAAGACTCATCTCACCTGAGGTCCAGAATCAAGGTACGCTAACGAAGCCGCCTGTCATCTAGAATGAACACAGCCCAACCTCACACCAACATTGTCGTATCAACATGATGCTCATTCTCTCGTTACCATGGATTCCAATCTTTCTTCCGATCGCAGCTTTTAACGAGGATACAGTGCGCTACTCTCGTAAGAGAACCATTGTGCTTTACGGACTTCCTTCTTTCCAACCAGGTGCTATCCTCTACTCTTCTCTCCACTGTGGGACTTCAATCCATGCTTTCGTTCTCCATTCACAGTCTTTGATGTCCTGTCCCAACTTCCGTACCACACTGTTAATTCCAGATTAATGAAATCTGGAAACGATGTCTCTATTTCATTCATACTACATTTCCATCAAGACTGATAATTCAGTTTGTCATGTCGACACAAAGTACAGAGTGGTGTATGTGTCTCATGTCTTTCTGTTTGTTTACCTCAGTATCTAACACATCAATCACCAGCAGTTTTCACAGTACTATCATATAATAAAATGAAAGATAACTTAAAGAATTCCTGATTGTAAGAAGTAACATAAAAACAAGCCACAAACCTGCTTAATGCAAACAATAATAACTGTGCATACTGTCATATTCTGGTTATCTTTCCATGAAGGTTTTCAACCTTGAACACCGTTTCAGAAATAAGTGATAATGATTGTAACACACATTGTTTCTGTGTTTGGCAACCCACAAACCAATCCCTCACCAACTGTACTTGATTTCATAGGCAAAACAGATGAAGGTTCTGAAGAAGCCATGTCGGCTCTGACTTGGAATCACTGTCTAGTTAATACGGACATACAAGTGTTTGGTTTATTGTTTCAGAAAACAATGGAAGATACAACATGCTACCTCCTTATCAGAGTCATCAAAAGGTTCCTTACCTCTCTGACCGTAAACAGAGGCCACAAACTGTCCACAAATTGACAATTACAGGATATCTTCAGGAACAAGACAAACACTAACAGAACTGTCATCAAATCACCCAACAACAGGCAAGTTTGAAAGCAGAGAGCATAAGACAAACACTGCAGGGTTATAGTTACGTTTCTAGTTTCATAACAAGAACATGTCAAACGTACAACAATTAAGAAGGTTGGTTTATTGTTATTTAACACAGTATTACCAATATTCCAGCAATACGGCAGTTTACAAGACGATCCAGTGATCAACATCATGAGCACTCATCTGCACTAATGCGAACCAATCTCACATATGAACCAAGTCAGTGAGTCTGACCACCCTATTCTGTTAGTCATCTCTTACATCAAGCATGCGTTACTGAAGACCAATTTTAGCCCAGATCATCATGGTCCAAAAATTAAAATATCAAACTATTTACTTGTATTTTATAGACTTATGAGACCACTAATTACTGAGTAAAACACATTTTTCAACTTCTGACTGTCACTTTTCAAGATAAAGTACATGCACGCTAAGCTAATCATGTCAGACTATGGATGGAAAAGAATTATAATCAGTCTCCTTATCCTTATCACAACTATCTGACCTTTCATTGATCTATTGAATATGTTCACAGCTATTTGCCCATCTATTATAACATGCTTTAGCAGATAATCAAGGCATTTTTCTCTGACACGTCTAGTTTTTCTTCAACCTCTGAAGAGTAGAGGTAATGTATATGACTTGCAGAGTGAGTGAGTGAGCTGAGTTTAAAGCTTGTATGAACAACACTCCTGTTACAAAACAGCATGTCCTCTCTTACCAAACAACTGAAAATTAGATGTAGACCATTCATTGTTCTGAGCAATCCACAAAAAGATCAAAGTGTTACGTCAGTCTTCCATTAAAATCTCCCATTTGAACAGTGCAGAGGATCCTGGCAATGAAAGGGACACAACTCTGGCCACCTGTGTCTACACTCCTCCATCCTAGAATATAATCTGTTTGCATAACAATGAGATGTAGGAAAAGCCAGAGGTCAAAGCATTTGACCATCTCACTGAAGACTGAGTTCTATTCCCATCAATGGGTGAAGGCCATTTCTGGTGTCCCCTAACACAATGATCCTGGAATATTGCTGAAAGCAATGTAAAACAACACTCCCTCGGTGACAGCAGTTACGAGAACTTTCATATCTGCTTGATGACGAAAACTGAGGCCTTGACAAATCATCATGAGGTTTAAGGTTTGACTTTTCTCAGACATGCTGAAGAAACCTAGGGTGTGTTGCAAACAACCAATCGCTTGCAAGGATGTACAGCAGAGATCTAATTTTCAGCCGCTTGCAGTCACAGCAATTGCTGGATGAGATCACTTTGTCTTCAACCAAAATTGCAGCTTAGGGAACTTTAAATTTGACAGTTGAAAAAGCAAAACAGTAATCGCTCCACCATTTGGGGAAAAGTGAGAAATGCTTCAAGCTGTTTCAATCCCAGAATATGCAATTCATTTGCTTAGTGTAAGGGATATCTGGATTGCCATGCACCTTTAATGACAGGCCATTATATGGTTGACAACACCATTGTAACAAGAATACTTCAGAAATAAAGAATTGGATTTAAAATCGTGACAGAATATGACTGCCATTCTCCGAAAGACTGTCATCATCAAGCAAACAGCAAGATCATCCTTTTCAGAAAAAAAAAAAAATATTATCAGACCCATCAACACCATAACTGACAATCACCAAAACGAAACAATTATCAGATCATCAAAACATGATTATCAGATAGTTAAATAACAATTACATAGAATACTTACACATGAAAAAAATATATTATCAAAACTACCTCACCTTTACACCTGTACCTATTAAGTTTATCTGTAATTACCTGCCTAACCATATACACCTTGCCTACCTGTAATCAGCTTGCCTACCATTCCACCTGGAAATACCTTGCCTTCCAATCTACCTGAAAATACCTTGTCTACCACTCTACCTATAAATACCTCGCCTACCAGTCTACCGCTGAATACGTTGTCTGCCACTCTACCTGTAAACACCTCACCTACCAGCCTACCTGCAAATACCCTGCCTACCAGTCTACTTTAGAGTTGTTCTGCCTACCTCTCTAATCTTTACCAACTGACATTCATTTTCAATCAGAGCTCTGCAATCTATTCATATTACTGTAAAAACTTAACAAAATATGTATGAAATAATTCTGTAGTCAAGTTATGAAAAGTAAATACCTTCAGTTTTTACAAAATATCTCAGATTCCACCCCATGAAGAGACAGCAGTACCCTTGGCAGCAAGTGTTGGCTGCAAGTCTTGAGGCAGTTAATCCCTGACTTCCACTGACGACCCCCATTAACTTTAAAGGATGACTAGACAGCACTAGTTAAAGGTCACTGTCCTAGACAAGACAGAGACTGAGCAGACTTCAAGACTCTCATAAAGGTAGTCTTCCTTCCCAATAAATAAGGAACACCCTGACCTGGAGCAAACTTACAGATGAGAATCAAACACACTGACCAGAATCAAACGCACTTCAGAGGATCAAACTTGTCATAGGATCAAATGCAATGACAAGGATCAAACATAACAACAAGCATTTAACAGAAAAGTATAAACGCGCTGACAATTATCATACACACTGACCAGAAACAAAAACACTAAGATCAAACAGAAGACCAGGATCAAACACTCATGTGCATCAAACAGTCTGCCAAGTTTGTCATTGTTCCAAACGGTAACCCTGTTGCAAAGATCAACAATGGTTATACAAATATGGCATAAATTTAATTTCAAACAGTAAAACAACCGATCACTGATAGGTCTAAGCAGAAAATATCCTTCGGGCAATACTAGCTGAATGAAAACCCAGGAAATTGGAAGAAAAAAGTTATTGTGAGTTATTATTCTCCTGCTGTTGTTTCAGACTTTGATTAAAGACTACCCAAAGTAGTTTTTCTGAAGTCTTATTACATAAAGCCACATAGGGATGTCAAGATGTACGTACTACACTGACTGATAAACTGGTTCCTCCTCCCTCGTCAGTATTTAAATGGATGATGGAGTGAAGACTCGCGACAACTGACATCGTTACCAGCATTATTTGACAGCGAAGGCGACAGACCCTTATTTCAGAACATGAATTATACAGCAATCAATATTTCATACTTATATTTGTAAATCCTCTCTTCCCTGGTGGTTGCTGAAGAAGTCAGTGCCACAACAAGATAGAGCAAAAATCATCACATTTGATGTGTTTAGCAAATGAAACATACAAATTACATAAACTATACATAAAAACCTACTTTTACAAAACACTTTCTTGAGGGCTTTTCAAGTACTTTTGGATGCCTGTCACAGAGCGATTCTTAAATTTAACAGTAACTTCAGATCTTCAATAACTTGTGATGTCCAAACAAATTTCGTCTATTAGTTTCTAACAAAGTATAAGTAGTTTGTTCCTCTTGATGCGTTTGATACTACATGGAATCTGACTACAACTATTTCATCTTTGCTGCATCCTTTTAAAGTTTGTACTTGAACTTATGTACATATATTATAATGAACAAATGGCAAACATTAATTAGTGTACAAATCCTGTCTGAATGCTCTCATACCAAGATGCACAGACAGAGATAAATTCAAATCCCACCAATATTACGATAAATTAATCACTAGTCTTGCTATTGCTAATTTGCTACAATCCTGTCAGTGTGATCGTGCATATGTATGGAAATAACAGATTAAAGAAGATCCATCTTTGATGTTCAGTATTAGCTGCCATCTTTGTGTCCGAGGGTGGAGTGTCCGTCTGCTTCACTGTGTCATGTTCAGGGACTTGGGTCACAGTACCACATTGTGACCACGCCATTAATTGACAGTCGCAAACTCCTAGACTACAGTGTAGAACCAGGATGACAATAGGACTGTTGATCATAACACAGATTTATAATGATCATAACCCAAGTATTAGAACATGGACAACTAGTGATCGAAACTCCCAGATCATATCACAGACACAAACATGATCGTAACTCTTAGACTATATCACAGACGATGATGATCGTAACACAAACATGATCGTAACTCTCAAGACTATATCACAGACTATGATGATTGTGACACAGCCATGATCGTAACTCTTAGACTATATCACAGGCTATGATGTTCGTAAACACAACCATGATCGTAACTCTCAAGACTATATCACAGACTATGATGATTGTGACACAACCATGATCGTAACTCTCAAGACTATATCACAGACTATGATGATTGTGACACAACCATGATCGTAACTCTTAGACTATATCACAGGCTATGATGTTCGTAAACACAACCATGATCGTAACTCTCAAGGCTATATCACAGACTATGACGATTGTGACACAACCATGATCGTAACTCTTAGACTATATCACAGGCTATGATGTTCGTAAACACAACCATGATCGTAACTCTTAGACTATATCACAGACTGTGATGACTGTGACACAACCATGATCGTAACTCTTAGACTATATCACAGACTATGATGATAGTCACTATTCTCATAGTGTCTTGATTTCGCTTCTGAAGATCACAAGTACAAACTATAAATGTTTATGACTAAATTAGCCTTACACTGATTCTTGAACCTGAGATTGTCAAGGTATGATAAGGAAAATGTTCTGCATGTGCAACTCCATTTCCCTACCATCGGAATCAGAATCGGAATCTGGTCTGTTGTCAGATTCTCCTCTCACTTTAGAGTTAGAAAATGTCATGGTGAGGAGAAAGTTAACTACCGCTGAGAGATGTCAGGTAATAGGCATGAAAAATGCTGGCATGTCAGGGCCATTGCAAGGCAAATGGGTCATCACAGAGTCATCATCCGTTTAGTTGCCAAACATAATCAAACCAATGATATCAATGACAGGCATACAACTCGTTATGATAGTTACCACTGAGTATTCAAAGTAGCAGATCACAAAAATGGAGGGTGGCGCTTTACTTTTTGCATGTGTATATATCACCAACTACGATGGTTGTAACACAAACATAATCATAAGTCATAGACTAAATTACAGGTTTTTCAGTTTCAAACTTCTTTTACCGGTAAGATAGTCACAAATTAATACTTATGTAAGGCACTTATGACTATCGTCGTGCTAAGTGAAGTTTGAAAATCTAACCCCAGATTTACAATTGTCGAAGAACTAAGCTGATCATAAGTCCCATACCTGAACACTGACTGAGATGCTCATAGCATTGTGAACAGGCCAGAAATACATAATAAGACAAACGATACAGGTTAGAACAAAACCAGGTCACGCAATAAAGAAAATGGCATTTCTATTAAACTGATAGAGAAAAGCTCAAAATGTCAGACTCCTGACTTATACCATTTCATAAACAATGCATGTGGTGCTGACTGGCTGAACAGTGTGACAGACACCAATCTGCATATTCATCCCATGAGCACTCCTGGAGTCAAAGGGCGATAACTATTCCTTATCAAAGACCACTTACCCCACCCTATGCCCTGCAGTGAAGATATGAACTTTTGCCCATGGCCATATTAACACACTCTCACATGGGGTCAGTTTCGTGGAAGAACGTATTCGGTTTTCTAAAACCCTTCACATTTATTGATATTCTGTCAAGGCAGATGCATTCAAAACAAATCTGATGGTCTAGACAGGGAGATAGCCAGAGGCGACTGAAACAGCACTACGACTGCTTTAAAAAGGTCTGCACCAAGAGCACATGCTTCTGGTATCAGAAAACACAAATTTTAATTACACAGAAATAGAAGTTTTAAAGCATCATCCCGACCATTGCTGGCCTACATGACATGCATGTCTTTACAAGACAATGATATGGGCCCAAGAAGCCAACAATCACTTCAACAGAATGCACATTCCTCCAAGCTTCCAACACTGAGGACAAAAACAATGGATTTTGAAAAAACATCTCATGTCATCTTCATTCTGATCAGGTCTCCCAACACGTCTGCCAGATCCCCAAGCAATCCACTCCTTGCTGGGGGCAGATCTGTCAGCCCTCACTACTCTACCACCCAGGCACAAACCATCAAATAAAATGCAGTGTGGAATTCAGATGCAGATTTAAATGTCAGTCATAGTTACTCCACAGTTTAACATGGAGCCACCCAGGAGCGCACTGCCATGACGAACCATCCGTTCTGGCATTGGTAATGTGTCTTTGAAAGGTCCGAAAAGTTATTCCCCAGATCAAGATGGCATGTCTGTTCTGCAGAAGTAATTGCCACCATAACAACTGACGTACATTGGTGCTGTGAGGTGGAATACTGGTGGTATTAGATTGTTGCCAGAAATCTGGAGCTGGCAGAATATTTTTTCTGAGATAACAGAGCAAAGAATGTCTGATACTAAATATTACGAGTGAGACAGTGACTTTTGTTTTTCACCACCAAGTTAACATCTCAGCCAATTCACCACAAGGACATCTGTGAATGCTTTCGCGAAGCACTAAGGTGATCTGAAGTCACTAAGGTATAGGTGGACTAGCAATTCTGTAATCTTTATCATTCTAATCTCTGTTGTCAAGAAGTCACCACCAAGAACTTGGACTGTGCGTAGAGCTCAGGTCACGATTCAGTTGAAGTTTAGCACCGTCAAGTTCTGGCAGTCCCTGGATGGGTGACCGTATTTGGCAGGTTGAATCCTGAGAGTTTCTAGGACTTCAGTCCTCCCCCACAATGAAGCATATGTGAAACATGTGGTCTCACCTTAGGCAAGTGACTTAGTTCAAAATTACCTCTGTTCATCAAACAGAAAATGGGTACCCGGTGGGATAAAGTCATGTGATGACTACCTTCTAGCGCCCATGCACAGCTTGTGATATCCAGGGTAATAGTAATCAGATTCTGATTACACGTCCTGTGAGCAGCTAGTCAGATGGATGCCAGGTGCTATATAAGTGAATGATTATTATCATCATTATTATTGGACTCAGCTTTGCAATGAGTTTGTTGTGTTACCACAAAGGACAGCAATACCACATGTCCTGTGTATGAGCTGGCCAAACAAGTGGTTAGCATTCTGAACAACACGCTACACCATCACAGGCCATCAACCAGGTCTGAGAGAGTCACTTACAACAAGCTGGAAACCTATTCCGCTCCACAGCCTCATAGAGGAGTTACTCAAAGCCCTACTCATTGTCATGAACACTAAATATGACAGTCACCGTGTTGACCAAGTCAGTTGCTCGGCCTACCTCCCTTCTCCTTCATCCTGAATGTCACAAGATGACAATCAGAGGAATATCTTACAGTGCCTATGATGACAATAGGGATCATTTTAACAGCTTCTTACTGTGCGCAGTATAATCATAAGTCAAGACGACTGGCTTTCTTTCATCTCACGATATAGAAGGCCTGCTATTTACTCAGAACAAATTCCACAACATATGTCAACTGTAAGTCTCTGATATGTTTCTATTGACAGTCATATTGCTTTCTTTACATTATCTGGTCAAGATATTCACCTAAAATCAAGTGCGTTACATCACAAACTAAGGGGAGATAACTCCAGAGGAACTATTACTTATGGATTTCTTTTTAATTTTTCTGTATGTGTTTGTGGTAACCACAGGAATATGGCTATTGTAATCCAGAGGGAACGTTTACACCAATAATCTGGGATTTTTCTGAGACTGATTGCAAATGTCTGTAATAAGGGGCAGTGGATAAACTACTTATCACACAGAAGGCCCTGGTATCTCTAGGTGAGGTCATGATACATACAAGCCATTGACAAGTTCTGATGTAGAAATGTCAAAGTTAAAATTCTTTCATCATTTTGTGATATCCTCCAGAAATACAAAGGTTCAATGGTTTGACTGAGAAAGTATTCCAATGTTATTTGAGAATATTTTCACAATGTCAAGATAGGCATAAAAACAAGTCACCCACTCGTAGTCATTGCAACCAAAACTACCAGACTTTGACATCAGTTTATGATTTACTGCACTGAAACCATCATTTAGAAAAATGTGACAATAAAATACAGACACATAATTCATGTTTTTGACAGGTTTTCTGACAACTTGATTAAAAAACTTAAAACAGTATGTCAGTAATGGCCGCCTTTATGAATACACATGTGTTGGAAGGTGACAAGGGGAAATTAGATTGTTACTGATGATACAATCTTTTCAAAGCTGGAAAAATTATCTTCATCCACTTGTCAACTTCACAACTTATCAACACTCAAACAAACAATGTCATCTTGACCTTCAGGAAACAGATGGGCATCAATTGATCACTGCTCAAAGATCTCAGGCTCTTTTGTTCAATACATGATTACACAATATTTAAAAACACTATTGCTTTAACCCTCTAGGGGTCTTACTGGCGTCTAGTTGCTGCTCAGATAAAACATGGCACATATCACCTCCTTTCATCAAAATCCAACAAAACGACCTTCACACTTGGCTGAATAATAACAAGAAACTGTCCCGTTAGTTGAATATAATTATTTTCTACGAAGTGGAAGACCATTACTTTCTTTTATCTTCACACCAGATTTCTTAAAGACAAAAGAAATGTCAAAGACTCTCTCCCTAATACTCAAGAGACATGTTTCTTTTTAAAGATGCATATATATCACAAAATGAAATTTGTTAAGCCTTGTGAAATATTGACAGGAAAATCAGAAATAGTACATTTTAAATGACTTCTTGTCCATGTAACGTTGGGGTCAATACAAGCTGACGCTACAAGAGTTTTACATCAAAATTTCCAATTTCCTTAGCGTAAAATCTGTTTCCCACAATTCCCCAAAGGATGTTTACCTGTTCTCATCAACATCCCTCTTCACATTCAAACAAATCGCTCAAGACAAAAAAGAAAACTCTTCAACTATCCCTATGAAACATCTTCCAACCATATTTTTTTCATAGATTATTCAATATAAAAATTGCAAGTTCCCCTTTGGAATAGGAAGTCTGTCCACACTGTTACTGCCCTTCCATGTAAAACAACATATTGTTGATGAAACAGATTATTACCTCCCTTTGAAATATGACATTACTGTTAGTACCATTTGACAGACCAACATGATCATCTTGCTGTGATAAAATGCACCACAGTAACTGACTTCATATACTACATCATTCTTACCTCCCTTTAATTATTTATAACACAAAACCTTTGACATAAGGCATTATTATTACCTCCCTTTGATATAACGCAAAACCTTTGACATGAGGCATCACTGTTACATCCCTTTGATATAACACAAAACCTTTGACATAAGGCATTATTATTACCTCCCTTTGATATAACACAAAACCTTTGACATGAGGCATCACTGTTACCTCTCTTTGATATAACACAAAACCTTTGACATAACGCACCACTGTTTCCTCCCTTTTATATAACACAAAACCTTTGACATAAGGCATCACTGTTACCTCCCTTTTATATAACACAACACCTTTGACATGAGGCATCACTGTTACATCCCTTTGATATAACACAAAACTTTTGACATGAGGCATCACTGTTACCTCCCTTTGATATAACGCAAAACCTTTGACATGAGGCATCACTGTTACCTCCCTTTGATAAACCGCAAAACCTTTGACATAAGGCATCACTGTTACCTCCCTTTGATATAACATATCATCGTTATTTCCCTTTAACATGCCACACAATATTCAGATTCACAACTGTTTTTCTGTCCTAATTGCCAGCACCAATCCCAATAGAGTCAGTGAGTGAATAAATTACTATTCAACAAGAATGCTAAAAAAATCCAGAATTGTTTTCAAATATTCATTTCAAGACATCAGTTTCTTCCACTTCAGAAACAAAGGCTCAACCCAAAAACTTTTTGTAACAACATGAAACAAGGAGCTACTGCGGCCAATTCTCAGACAGACATTAGGGTCCTGCAAGGATATGACACTGGCAGGGGTAAATCTCACTGAGAATAACGTCTCAGAATCCATTAACCGCTCAACGTGGTTGCCTCAGAACGGAACACTCCATCTTCAGACTAAATTGGCACAATTTACCTACTGTCAATCAAATTATATCGGGATTTGCTGATTCAGACATCAGTCATGTTGAGACAGGATGTATGGCCTGGCATGTCAGGTTTGGCGGCAATGAGGTTGTCTGCACCATGGATTCTGACTTCAACTTCGAAAGCTCAAGTAATGAAGATAGTCACCTAAAAAATATGTCTCATTAGGCTTGGGGCAAAAAGATTCATTTTACTTCTTTTAATGGAAAAACATATTTTACTATGAAAAAACTTTGAGTCTTCACTGACAGCTCAGAAACCTTTTTTCTGAAAAACCTTATGACTCTGATATAAACTACTCGAGACAAGTGAAAGAACTGTTCATAGTGATACCATGACTCATTAACTTTGAGTTCCTAGACTTCTTTTGAGAAAAGTATTCCATTATGCCCTTTACATTACCTAATGTGTGTAGAACGCCAGGAACGACACTAGTCACAGATTCAGGTTCCTGGTGTGTTCAAGGGAGGCAACTCTGCATTGCAAATTGTAGTCACTATGTGAGTGGATTGCCTTTCATATGAACCATCAACACATCATGGCCACTGTTGTCCTCTGGTTGACATCGGGTTGTCATGACCTGGTTGATGGCATGTAAAGATTCCATGACGTCAATGACTAGTCTGATGATGGAAGTTAACTCCTACTTCTGCACCTTCCTTTATGTGACTCTACCAACTACCAGGTACTCATGACTTGTCCATATATTGTGTACATTGTTCTAATGTTACATGATCTATTACACATTTCAAACATTTTGTTGTCCTTGTACTATATCCTCTTGGGCAAGCACATACAGTAGAGTACTCGACAAGGACCTGGAAATGTTACAATAGGTTAAGAACATGAAAACAGGGCCAATGTACAAATCGTTGTCACTATTTTCTGGCAAGGAGCCTATTAGCTCCCTGACATTTTTTCCTTTCACGATATTCATTCTTGTCAACAAAATTTGAATTAACTTGGACTGTCATTTTTGACTTTTCAAATTAATTTTGTCCTTGCACGTACCAATCAGCATTATTTTCTTGCATTTGCAGAAATCCATCTACCATTACAACAGAACAACCTAAAGCTAGTTTTACTTTACTAGCCTTGTTGGATGGATACATGACACTGTACTGCCTGTAACTGTGTGGAGAAACAGACAGTACTAGGCTTTCCTACTGATCAATGCCTCTACCTCTCCACTGTGCTGCGCCTACTGGTTGCAACCTTCTTTATCACTTGGATATCTTGTCAATATAACACTCAGTCCTAGTATAATGCTGATACAGATTAACTTCAAAGAATTACAAATTGAGTTGATGTGTACGTTGATAGAACTGACTCAAATGTCCTGGCAGGGGTCATGACGCTAGTCAGTATCCCAGTCTCTCATTGATGAAGTACATTAGCAGGATAACACAATCTATGTTCTGTACAAAGCATACAGATTGTCTCACACAGATGTACAACAAAAACCTTGCCCTGATGTGCAGGATGTTCAGCAGGAAATATTTTCTTTAGTTGATGACAACACACATTCCTTGCAATATATGACAACCAGCTCCCAGACCACCTTGCAAGTATAAAGCAGTTGTTCTACTTGAAACAACAAATGACAAGATTCCCCAGAAGACAAGCCAGCCCACCTTGCAGCAGTAATGTTCATCTAGGAAAAACTACTACTTACCAATCTAGGCTGTTATTCCCAAAAGATGAAAATACTTCATTGACTTCTCCATAAATTACAAGATCATATTCTCAAAACAGCAGTAAAATTGTCATGGCAGGAAAGATAACAAATGATCTGTACACAGTAAACATCATAATTCCCTGGAGGCAATAAAGGCTAGAATTCCCACATTCTTAATTCCTCTGTATACACCAAAAACAAACCCCAAAACAAACAACTCCCAAAGAGGCGATAAAGGCCAGTATTCCTGGAGAGGAAATAAAGTAATATATCCTCTATATTCAATAAAGATTCATTTCGCATGGAGTATAAATGGTTAGAATTCGTCAACAGGCAATAATGGCATACTTCCTCTCACATGACCGTGATTCCCCTTGAGGCAATAAAGGCAACAATTCCTATGAGGCAAAAATGACAATGTTTTTGTAAATCGCAGCAGGTCCGGAAGCAATGGCAACCAAACATCGATAACAGCAACACATTCCCAAATGGAAAAAAATATCTGAAATTACTGGACAGGTAATGCAAGTTAGTACATTAGGTAGAGCCAAAACAACATTTCTTATAAGTCTGTTAAATTCACAATAAAGTAGTGACACAGAGAAACAGGAAGATGGTTTCCGATAAAAAGCATGCACTGTGAGGAAGAAGACTCTCATATACAGTAGCATACACAGTGCCACTCAAAGTGAGCATATATGATGCGACTTATATTGAACATACATAATCCTACTTAGAATCAACAAGTACAATGTTAATCATACTGAACACATACAATGAAACTCATGTAGGACACAATTGGGCATATGCAAAGATACTGAGCATACATGATGTTACTCATATCGAACATGTATGCTGCTACTAATACTGAGCATATACAATGATAATTATACAGGACATATATGATAACACTCACATTGGGCATATAGAATGATATCAATGCTGAGCATATACAATGATAATTATATTGGACATATATGATAACACTCACATTGGGCATATAGAATGATATCAATGCTGAGCATATACAATGATAATTATATTGGACATATATGATAACACTCACATTGGGCATATAGAATGATATCAATGCTGAGCATATACAATGATAATTATATTGGACATATATGATAACACTCACATTGGGTATATAGAATGATATCAATGCTGAGCATTTACAATGCTACTCATTTTGAGCATGCTAACTAACCAGGGTGTACGCATTTCCAATCAAATTGGTCATGTACAATGACATTTATATTGAGCATATACAATGCCAACTAAACTGAGAATACGCAATGATATTGATACCGAGCATGTAAGATAACAGTCATATTGACCATACAGTAATTCACATAATTGTTGCTTCTCACATCTGACATAGATAATTTTATGGAAGTAAACTTACAGGAAGCTTTGCATGTTGATGGTGCCAATATTGTTACATGCCAGTTATGGCAATCTTGCAGAATCCATGAAGGACCAACTTGAGCATATTCATGGCACACACGAATCTGGGTTTTTCCATCACAAATGAATGCATTTAACACAAGAAAACTCATGGAACCTTCATACTAAATATACAATACAGTTATTACTAAGCATAGAAAGGCTATTCCTTCTGAGCATAGGACAACATATGGTATGATTATCCGAAGGAGTGCTCTGAAACTTCATACACACAAACATGCTCAATACATATCTGTACACTATATGCGATTAGAACCGGGTGATATTGCATTGTCTTGGATACAAGGCTACATCGCAAGATGCTTGTCTAGGGGAACTCCTGTCTAAAACTATCTAATTTACCAAGTGACAAAATAGCAAGATGATCAGCTTCTGTAAAATAGCCGTTTTAATGTTTTATTGATTGCTCTGCTAACTCCAAAGGGTTTTAGAATCTACACCGAGACATCCCGAGAGTTTAATTCTTGGGTGAGTTTGGTTTCATTCTGCTGTTTGAAATATTCTAGTAATATCATGGTGGCAAACACCAGATATTTGTTTTTGTTCAGAATCAAACCCAGGCAACTACTATGCTGAGTGAACGCATTACCCACTGCCCCACAATTTTGCTAAGAATATGATGATCCATACTATTTTGTCAGCATTTAAGTATAAAAATCCTAAATACCACTCATGATAATATCCAGGTTACGCCAACCAGTTTGAAAGGAAATTACTTTGGGACCAAATTACTATTGTACTCATACTTGTTGTAGTAATTGTCTGAGAGTATGTGTGATGTTTGCCAGACCAGCCTTTGTGTAGATCCCTGATACACCTGAATGAGTGAGATGATTTATGTATTGACGGGGACAACCATTACTAACATTCCTGCTTCTCAATCAGTTGATTGATGCTCAGTTGATGACATGACTTTTATGGTATGGAACTGCTTGCTTTTATCACAGTAGGAGCTCGGACCGAGTGGGTGAACAAGTTCTCTGCATTGGAAACAGTGTTTCTTATTAGTGTGAATGACCTTTCATGGTTTCAAACTTTGACAATTAGTATTTTCTAATATTTTCAGTAATTGATCATTGCAGGGTTACTGGCCATAATCGATAAGTCAGCAGTAGCAACAGTGTACAATTAAAGTTTTAAGTTTCAAGTTGATATATACCATTCAAAAACAGAAGAGGGTATTACATTTTGAGACCAGACCACCATCCAATGCTAATGCATACAAGAAAAGGTAATATACATCCACACAAGGAATGGAATAAACTGTCATATTTTCCTTTAATTTCTCATATCATCTGTTTCCTTCATGGCTTCATGCTTTGCATCTTAACGATCTTGTAAATCCAATATCTCCCGATGGTATGTATATTGCACTGTTGTAACTGATGGTATGTATATTGCACTGTTGTAACTGATGGTATGTATATTGCACTGTTGTAACTGATGGTATGTATATTGCACTGTTGTAACTGATGGTATGTATATTGCACTGTTGTAACTGATGGTATGTATATTGCACTGTTGTAACTGATGGTATGTATATTGCACTGTTGTAACTGATGGTATGTATATTGCTCTGTTGTAACTGATGGTATGTATATTGCACTGTTGTAACTGATGGTATGTATATTGCACTGTTGTAACTGATGGTATGTATATTGCACTGTTGTAACTGATGGTATGTATATTGCACTGTTGTAACTGATGGTATGTATATTGCACTGTTGTAACTGATGGTATGTATATTGCACTGTTGTAACTGATGGTATGTATATTGCACTGTTGTAACTGATGGTATGTATATTGCACTGTTGTAACTGATGGTATGTATATTGCACTGTTGTAACTGATGGTATGTATATTGCACTGTTGTAACTGATGGTATGTATATTGCACTGTTGTAACTGATGGTATGTATATTGCACTGTTGTAACTGATGGTATGTATATTGCTCTGTTGTAACTGATGGTATGTATATTGCACTGTTGTAACTGATGGTATGTATATTGCACTGTTGTAACTGATGGTATGTATATTGCACTGTTGTAACTGATGGTATGTATATTGCACTGTTGTAACTGATGGTATGTATATTGCACTGTTGTAACTGATGGTATGTATATTGCACTGTTGTAACTGATGGTATGTATATTGCACTGTTGTAACTGATGGTATGTATATTGCACTGTTGTAACTGATGGTATGTATATTGCACTGTTGTAACTGATGGTATGTATATTGCACTGTTGTAACTGATGGTATGTATATTGCACTGTTGTAACTGATGGTATGTATATTGCTCTGTTGTAACTGATGGTATGTATATTGCACTGTTGTAACTGATGGTATGTATATTGCACTGTTGTAACTGATGGTATGTATATTGCTCTGTTGTAACTGATGGTATGTATATTGCACTGTTGTAACTGATGGTATGTATATTGCACTGTTGTAACTGATGGTATGTATATTGCACTGTTGTAACTGATGGTATGTATATTGCACTGTTGTAACTGATGGTATGTATATTGCACTGTTGTAACTGATGGTATGTATATTGCACTGTTGTAACTGATGGTATGTATATTGCACTGTTGTAACTGATGGTATGTATATTGCTCTGTTGTAACTGATGGTATGTATATTGCACTGTTGTAACTGATGGTATGTATATTGCACTGTTGTAACTGATGGTATGTATATTGCACTGTTGTAACTGATGGTATGTATATTGCTCTGTTGTAACTGATGGTATGTATATTGCACTGTTGTAACTGATGGTATGTATATTGCACTGTTGTAACTGATGGTATGTATATTGCACTGTTGTAACTGATGGTATGTATATTGCACTGTTGTAACTGATGGTATGTATATTGCACTGTTGTAACTGATGGTATGTATATTGCACTGTTGTAACTGATGGTATGTATATTGCACTGTTGTAACTGATGGTATGTATATTGCACTGTTGTAACTGATGGTATGTCTTCAGTAAGGTGACCTGTATCTTGCTGATAACAGGAAACATAAGGGCGACTAGGCTTCAAAGTTTGGCTCTGCAATTATGCATCAAATGAAATGTCAGAAAACAAAGTTGAAAGAAAACTGAATTTATACAAATGGGAACTCACAATTTTCCAGCCAAAGGCACCTATTGTTTAGAATCAAAGATAAACTCCTGAATTTATTCCAAAACATCATACAATCTCAGAAAAACATTTCCTCATGTTAAATTGCTCATTTGATAGACTGAACAAATTATGTACTGTTTTAACTGTTCTCTTGTAAGAGACACACAGTATGGCCAGAAGCATTGAAAGCAATTATTTTCTGTCTCAAAAAACATACCATCCCAAGAAACAAGGACAAACATGTCAGCACCAGAAAAGGTCTTCACCATGCAGAGAATTGAACTTTTACTTAACAAAGAGCATGACAATGCTACCCACTAATTTATGTCAAAGGATGTATACCCTGCAAGAGATTAAAGATTGTTCCACTTTATAACATCTAAAAGAATGTGATTGTTGTGTTCCTAGGGAATTATCTAGGATTCGAAATGAAATACTATTTTGCTCAACTTGTTCAGTGAAATTGTTGAATTTTCTGCTTATTTCATCAAACAGTCAAGGACAACAGAACAACAGTCATGTTTGCTATGCTGTATTCCACTGCAAGCACATGTACAGGCCGGGTCCATGTGTAATCTGAATCTGACATCACAAAAAGTGGTATTGCTAGGCAGATAAGGATTTGAGATGAGAAATCGGATTCATAATAAAATTTATAACAGCTGTGACATAACAGAAGATATCATGGATTGGGAAATGTGTTTCCCATGTAAGAATATTTTATGACATTTGCTGATGACCTGAGGTCAGTTCTGAGTAAGCCTAGATCTGTAAATCCACATAGCTCTCTCAATGGCAGTCATTGTATAAACATTTGGTTGGTCTGTTGTTTAATGCCAAACTCAGCAATAATCCAGCTCTATGTCAGCAGTCTGTAAATAATTCAGCCTGGACAACACAATCCAGAGATCAAAAGCATGAGCATCAATCTATACAACTGGGATAAGATGACATGTGCCAACCAAGTCAGTCAACCTGAAAGCTGATCCCATCAGTCGCCTCTTATGACAAGCACGGGTTACTGAAGAACTATTCTCACCCAGATATTCATGGGTTTGCATGAACAAATCAGTATAAATGAGTGAAAGAGTGAATGAATGGGTGAGGTAATTGTGTTGATGACGACATTGTTGACAATGTTGAAGACAATACCCTACTACTGAATGCTGCGCCAGGGCAGCCGAAGTCCCAAAGTAACTCGGAGAACTGGGTCATATTAGCAACAAAAATATGGGTCATCTAAAACTGGAAATATACATAGACATCTCCACACAGGGGCAAAGAGTAAAATGTTACCGAAAATACATGACTAAGGCTAACAAATGTAAACTCCCATGATGCACCTGTACTCACAGACAAAAGAGCGTGAAGTTTTGTATCTTCCAGAACGTCTTCCAAAAATTCTTTTTCCTGCTATGAATAATGGAAAAACTGTTTTCAGTGTGTCACACTGGCTTTTAAATCAGCGTTGCTGTATTCAAATCCTGTAAAATGATGCTGTAAAATGTCACACAATGGGAACCTATGTTGATTATATGAATGTAGAGGCAATGGCATCAAACACACCTGGTAGAAGCTACATCAGCTGATGCTGAAGACAATATGAATATTGACAAGCTATATCAAATTCTACTGTCACATACATAGTTCTCTCCTCTCATCTGCTGAAATGCAGCTGTCAGTTTAGCTTGTGTCATACAAGTAATTGAAAGAAAATCTCTTATAATAAAAATGGGTGAAAGGAGTGAGAGATGGAGAGAGGAGGTGGGAGAAGGGAAAGGAGGGGAGAAGAACTGTGTGAGAGGGAAGGGGAGATGAGCTTGTTGAGCATGTCCAGTTGTAAATAGTAGGAAGCACATATGGATTATCTCCCCTGCTTCACAACAGCCAGGACGCGAGCTGGGAAACAACAGAGTGCATCTAGATGTAAATATTAGGATGCATGACGGGACTCTCAATTTCTATTGCTTTATGACATGATACTTAATCAGCATGCATACAACTATATCTTGCATGACATGTTGTTTCTTGTGGTAGCTGGTCCTGAAATCAAAATGATTCTTAATTCCTGTCAGTGTGTGTTCCAGAAGTGCCATTGTCCCTTCCCTGTTGGCATATGTAAACCAGAATTGGGCTTCACACATTGTACCCATGAGGGGAATCGAACCTGGTTCCTCGGTGTGATGAGTGAACACCTTAACCACTAGGATACCCCACCACCCCTTTTTAGGGGTAGACACAACTCACACTGGCATACATGAAAATACATGAAGTGCAATAGAATTAAACACTAAGTTGCATTATATTCCTAACTAATGGAGTCTGTACTTCATGCATGAACAGGAGAGAAGAAGCCCACACCAAGAGATATCAGGCTTTGAAAATCTGCAATGAAATGTTCTACTATGCTTCATTGATGCCTTACCTCAAGAAGAGAATGTATTTTTGTATCTTGGAAGACGCTGTCGAAGAAGTCCTTCTCCTCCTCTGTACAGTCGGCCAGACACTCAATATCTTCCAGCGAGTCGAGGACCTGGGACACGGCTGTCAACAGAGTGGCTTCCTCTTAAAGTCGAGACTTTTTTTAATTCAGCAGTAGCAAACTACATAAATTGGAAAGTAATCTGCACTATTGTTGAAAAATGTGGTTCCTTTTCGTTGTAATCAATTGCTTTTCTGCTGAATTTGCAGTTTCATTTCCATAGAGACACAGCTCTAAAGAGAACCATGAAGGTCCGGGGTAGAATAGACCTTCAGCAACTCATGGGTGCCATAAAAGGCGACTTTTAGCATTATTCAAGCAATATCGGAAATGGGCTCCACAAATTGTACCCATGTGGGGGCTCAAACCCAGCTTCACAGTGACAAGCAGATGCTTTAATCACTACCCACTGCTCTCTCACTGGCCTGAACCCGTGAAGATCCCGGGGTAGAATAGGTCTTCAACAACCCATGCTTGCCATAAAAGGTGCCTCTGCTTGTCATAAGAGGCGACTAACCGGATCAGGTGGTCAGACTCGCTGACTTGGTTGACACATGTCATCTGTTCCCTGTTGCGCAGATCAATACTCATGCTGTTGATCACTGGACTGTCTGGTCCAGACTTGATTATTTACAGACTGCTGCCATATTAGCTGCAGTATTGCTGAGTGTGGCATAAAACTACACTCACTCACTCACAGCTCTAACGAAAGAATCACAGTGATTCAGACACCAAACTGTGCCCTACTGATTGTAAGTATGACACACTCACCTGCAGATGTGACTTCCTCTTCGCTATTTTCTTCTGTCGGAGTTGGATCATTGTAAAAGTTGGTCCACTTTGAACTAGAAACTGCAGCCATGATAGCACCCTGCAACAAGAGAATGTCATCGAACTGTTGTCTTGATTGAGATTAATGACCCTTGACAATCCACAAAAAAATGTTTAAACGTAATGTATAAATGACATATTTATAATTCTATCATTATAAGATAGCACACTGTAAATACCCTGGTGAAAACCAGTGAACTCCTAAAATACCCAACAGAGAGCACCAGTGCATGCACAGTACCAATATGCTTGAAACATTCATAAAATACCAAACAGACAGCACCAGTGCACACTGATTATCAAATATGCAATAGCTTGAAACAGTCCTAAAATACCCAACACATGGCACCAATATACTTCAATTACCAATATGCAATAGCTTGAAACAGTTATAAAATACTCAACACATGGCACCAATATACTTCAATTACCAATATGCAATAGCTTGAAACAGTTATAAAATACCCAACACATGGCACCAATATACTTCAGTTACCAACATGCAATAGCTTGAAACAGTTATAAAATACCCAACACATGGCACCAATATACTTCAATTACCAACATGCAATAGCTTGAAACAGTTATAAAATACCCAACACATGGCACCAATATACTTCAGTTACCAACATGCAATAGCTTGAAACAGTCCTAAAATACCCAACACATGGCACCAGTATACTTCAATTACCAACATGCAATAGCTTGAAACAGTCATAAAATACCCAACAGATATGAGTTAATGTCACCTTTAATTTTCTCCTCGCGTTGAACTTCTTTAATGCTTCCACGGTTTCATGCAGATGTATTTTTGGTGTTATTTTCTTATCCTGGCACAAAGACAGACAGAAAATAGAACAAGGTACACGCCATGTGCACATAAGATACACATACGCAACTGGCACAGTACATATGAGGCACACATTGGGTAAACCATAGTGATGTACATTATCAGTCAGTGTAATGTGATACTAAAAAGTTCTAATACTAATAATTATATACTAATACTTATAAAGTGTTGCCATAATTAAGAACTTCCTTTAACATATTTAGGGTTTCAGGAATTAATATATAAAAACCAGAATATACTGTGTACAATGTAAACTGTGAACAAGGTTTTCATGTATCCTGAAGTTAGTTCATCAGAGTTTTACGTCAAATATCCAAATATCAAGTCAGGAGTCAGTAACACTATGCAGTGACATAGTGCAACATGAACCACAAGCATCAGAAAACAGTCCTCCATTTTTGAGTGAAAGCACTGAAGCGAATATTACGTTATTTTCGCTCAGTATTCAACACATAATTCTTGAAGTTTACTTATAATAAATTTATAATAATGTTTTCCATTTTAAGGTATGGAAGATGGAAAAATGGCAAAGTACTTAGATGAAATTGCATGAAGTGTCTGAGTGAGATGTACCAGATTATTTCAGATTATTCATTAGTCTCAACATTAAGAAGCAGTGAATTCCTATCACATTTGAGACTTTGATTGGAACAATCTGAACGGTGACTGGTGTAAGGGAGATAACTCGTACCTTTATCCAGGGATGGTCCAAGGCATCGTCAATGGTGATTCTCTTCTCTGGGTCAAGTTGTAACAACTGTGTAACTAAATCTTTGCCTCCTTCCGATATACAACTCCACTGTTTAGGTCTCATCTGTAACCATAGCAACATAACAAAAGGTTTAGAAATTAATCCAAGATACACAACAGAGCTTGAATGTTCAAAATTTCTTACAAACAAGTTCTAAATACAGAAATATTGTATTAAGATACATGAAGCAGAAATTTTATTGAAGGTTAGAACAAACAAAACTAGTGCTGAAAACCAGACTAAAATGTCATGGATGTCCTATAGAGTCGTTCCATGGAGCGTGTGTCTGTCTGTGTGTCTGTTTACATCACGCTCAAGACTAACTTTTGTCTCATATACATGTCATGTATTGCCAATAGTAAAAGGAATATCACTTTGACTCTCCCTGTCAGTCTTTAGGTTTTATGAGTACAAATTTCATAAAATAAGAAATAAAATTGGTCTGGCCTTACTTTATAACACAGCAGTTCACATCCATCAATATTCCCTACAATGTTATTGACTTCTAAATGCTATTCAAGGAATACATCACAGTGGATTGTACCTTTAATCCAGATAACTGTAAACAACCCTAACACCATGGGCCAAAGTCACGTATAAACCAAGTTTCTGAAAATGAGCATCTAATTTGATACAATTTGAAAGGACATACTCTAACCCACAATGCCCTAATGGTGGACAGAACGTGAGTTCACAGAGGAAAACGAACATCGTAACCATTCAGCCACCTAAACGTGCTCAGATCAATAGCATTGGCTGATCATTGCGTTTAGCACTGTCCAATTGAGAAAGTGCAAGCATTATTTTCACTCCACAGGTCCTGTCCCGCAGCTTGGCACTGAACCATGATGTGAGCACCCTCTGGTCAGCGTGATGTATCAGCAGGGAGTCTGATGACTACTGTGTTCACATCTTCAGTTGTCACAGTGTGTGTGCGTGTCGTCCATGTGTTTAATTCAAAATAGCCTGGCTTGCTATTCTTGAAACATCTGTAGCTCTACCAAGTCCATTCTGAACACATTGGCTAGTTAAGAATTCCTAATGTTTCGGGAATATACAAACTTCAAATCATCAACCTCGTTTACAAGACAAGGAAACAACAAGGACCATCCTCTATGTCTGTTGTTATCAATCCAGTCAGTGAGCCTGACACTAAATCCTGTTAGTCAACTCCTAAGGAAATCATGTGTTGCTGAAGATCAATTTTAACCCGGATCTTCAGGCACATCACAAAAAATGGTTAAGGTGGACATCAGATATCAAACCGATGAAAAAAGTCCAAAAGTAACAAAAGTTGCCTACACTCTACTTACGTGATAGCTGCCTTTGAGTATAAGATCAAAAAGCCTCTCTTTGGACCCACAGAAAGGGGGATAACCACCGAGAAGGATGAATAACATGACACCAGCTCCCCACATGTCTACTGGCTTCCCATAGAGTTCCCGCTTGACCACCTCTGGAGCCATATACTGGGGTGTACCTACTCGGCCTACAGACAAAAACATATTCAACCTGTAGTCACTTTCATAAATACAAAACTTCATATTTTCAAATGAATTTAAAAATATGAAGCAAAGAGTCACATAGAAAAAATATTCAGTTAGGGATCTTAGATCAACTGTGGACAAAAACGGTAAAAAGTATGAAGAAAAAACTGGGAATCATGCAAAACAAAATCTCAAGAGTGAGATTTCTTTAAAATACATTTGAAATAAAACAAAATTGTGTTAATAGTTCACTAATCTATATACAAATAAAAAAGGCAAATACAAGCAAAAAATATGCAATATGTAAGTGATAGGTGGTTTGTTGAATGTTATTTCAAAACTGGCACTCTTTACATTGGTGAGGTGTTCTCATCAAGCCAGTGAGAATGAGTGAGTGAGTGAGTGAGTGAGTGAGTGAGAGTTTAATTTTATGCCACACTCAGAAATATTCCAGTTATATGATGGCAGTCTGTAAATAATCTGGACCAGACAATCCAGTGATCAACAGCATGAGCATTGATCTGCACAAGTGGGAACCTATGACATGTCAACCAAGTCAGCGAGCCTGACCATGCAATCTTTAGAGATGCCTCTTACGACAAGCATGGTAACCTTTTGTGACAAGCATGGGTTGCAGAAGACCTATTCTACCCTGGATCATCATGGGTCAGTGGGGTAGTCTAGTGATTAAAGCATCTACTTGTCACTGTGAGGCCTGTGTTCAGTTTCACACATGGGTACAATGTGTGAAGCCCATTTCTGATATTGCTTGAATATTGTTAAAAGGGGCATAAAGTCACTCCACCAGTGAGGTGCATGAGTGAGTTAACAGACCATTAAACCTGGAGGTGAAGGTCATTCTCAAGCAGGTCACCAGAGGTTTTGAGCACAAAGTGTAACCTTTCATTATCACTGGAATCGCTATCCTACCCTGGAATTCCAAGGACGACCAACATGTCTTAGGACTTAAAACATGTTATGCCTCAAGGCATATCACAAATATTAAATTAGTTCTGATGTATTTGCATCTGATATATGTCAGACGATTTGACAGATGTGGGGGTGGGGGAGAGACAGTGTATAAAATTCATGCAGTGTGGAAATAGTAAAAGATACTGTCATACCTAAAACATCCAGAAACAAACTCAAAATGATTATCACAACCTCAGGAAAGCTAAAACATCATTCTGAATGAGATAAATAGTATTAAAAAAATTATTTAAAATCATTGAACAGATACAGAAGGAGGGGCTAGCTGGTAATAGAAAAACAGTCAATACATACATGTCTGATATGGACTCTAGTACAAGTGAATTAGATCCATGACATAACAGTGCATCTTGTTGGCTACTTTCACACACACAAAAATGAGTTTGCTAATTTTTACCCTGCTTTGATTAGTAATTTGTTAAAACACACCATCCACAGATAGTATAGGGGTAATGAATCACACAACAGACAGGGGCAGTTCTTGAAATCAAACATCATAATCAGATCCAGCACTTTCTGGCATGGCTAGGGGACGCAACCTTCCACCGAAAGTTGTAATGCCAGAAATTCCATTGCCACCTGTGCTGCTTTAAATCGGAAATGAACACAACATCTATCTGTGTTAGTAGTGTGAGAACAAAGGGAGGTTACTCTAGTAGTCTAGTGGCAAAGGAAGCCCTCTTACCCACTACATCATCTCGTAAGTCTAACAGGGGTTCAACATCAACCTCTAACGGAGAGTCTGCAACCACCAACATCAGGGTCAACACATGCACATGCAACATTCTTGTGGGATGAAAGTCAAAACAACATTGCTGTGCTATAATAGTCAATACAATGCATTGTTGTGATGCAATAGTCAACACAACATTGTTGAATAATTGCTAATGCAGGATTGTTGTGATGCAATAGTCAATACAACATTGTTGAATAATTGCTAATGCAGGATTGTTGTGATGCAATAGTCAATACAACATTGCTGAGGTGTCATAGTCAATACAACGTTCTTATGGTGTAATAATCAATACAACATTGTTGTGGTTTAAATATATTCAACAAACCATTGTTGTATAATCATCAATGCAAGATTACTGTGTAATAGTCAATACACTATTATGGTATAAGAGGTAATACAACACTGTTGTGCTATAATAGTCAATTGTTGTACTCCAAAAGTCTATTGTGCTATGCAAACATTAGTAAACTGTAGTACAATAATGTACAACACACTCTTGTACTATAACATTCAATCAAACATAAATTGTGCTGTGTTTCAATACAACACGGTAAACAATTTACGATATTATGCTCAATACACATTTGTGTTTAGATATTTTAACATTCAAGACATTGATAGATTGTTAAGTTATAATGCTGAATACACTGTAGTGCTATTAATTCAATACAATGCTAATTTGTTGTGCTGTAATTTCAACCCACTGTTGCACTATGACACTCAATAAAGCTTTTATTCATTGCTATACTATGGTATTCAATACATCACTCAATGCCTTGTATAGTCAATACCACAGAATCCACACATTGTAATGCCATTATAATAAATATATACTGAGCTGTTGTCATACATCACTGCTACATTGTGCTATTGTTGTTGATATATCACTGCCACACTGTTCTATTACAGTTACTTCATCATTGCCACAATGTGTTATTGCACTGCTACCACATTAAGCTATTATAGTTTTTACACCACTGACACATTGCGCTATTATAGTTGATTCATCACGGACACATTGTGCTCTTATAGTTAATACATCAATTACACATTCTGCTAGCATAGTTATTACATCACTGACACATTGTGCTATCATAGTTAATACATCACTGCCAGGTTGTCTTATCATAGTTAATACATCGCTGACACATTGTGCTGTTATATTAATACATCATTATAACATTGTGCTATTATAGCTCATACATCACTGACACATTGTGCTATTATAGTTAATACATCACTGCCATGTTGTCTTATCATAGTTAATACATCGCTGACACATTGTGCTGTTATATTAATACATCATTATAACATTGTGCTATTATAGCTCATACATCAATGACACACTGCTATTACAGTTGATACATCACTTACAGTGTGCTATCATATTAATACATCATAGCAACATTATGCTATTATAGTTGATGCACCTCTGACGCATCATGCTATCACATTAATAGATCATTGCAACATTGTGCTCTTATAGTCAATACATCACTGACACATTGAGCTATTATATCAATACATCACCAACACACTGTGCTACTATAGTTGATACATCTTTGACACACTGTGTTATTATGTTAATACATCACTGCAACATTGTGCTTTTAGAGTAGATGGCATTACAACCCTAGTTAAAGGTATTTTCACATTTGAATTTAATTTACTAAAAAGCTGTTTGGTATTTTCCATAAGAATTGCAACATGTTTGAAAGTTCCTGCTAGAAAGGTCCCAACAAGGTGACAACATGTCACTCAAACACATAATGCTCAGTACACTTTATCCGTGTTGGTTCCATGTGGCACGATTGTCTACACAATCACATCACACACAGAATTATAACAGTAAGGCCAGAATTATGAGGTTATAACATAACAGAATTCGTTTACATATCCAACCTTGCAACAGACAGGGTTATAAAAGAGCAAATATCGACTTGGTTCATTGTTTTCAATAGAAACTATTCTCTTGACCATACCTGTCTCCCTTCTCTTGTGTAATAATCACCATTGTGTGTATTGATTTTTCAAAAGTCTGCTGGGAAGAAAATTTGTTAAAGTGGAATAATGAGTGAGTGAGTGAGTTTAGTTTTACGCCGCTTTTTACCAATATTCCAGCAATATCACAGCGGGGGACACCAGAAAATGGGCTTCACACACTGTACCCATGTGGGGAATCGAACCCCGGTCTTCGGCATGACGAGCGAACGCTTTAACCACTAGGCTACCCCACCGCACCTGGACATAATGAACCCCTGATTGTTCAGTGACTGACTGTACACCGATAACAAATGGTACCCAACACTACAAAAGCTAACATGTTCCTACTTTTCATTTAAAAAAATGTTCCTCCAGAGAATCATACAACACGACAACAATGAATTTAATAAGCCAGAATATCAATTCCATTCTATTTCTGTACTTGTTTTCTCAGGTACATAGTCATCTGATGTTATTTCAAGCTGCAGGTACCAACAGTTATTACTCCTGCCAGCAAGAATTGCCTATGGGTTTGTTTGTCCTTATGAAAAAGAAGATTCAAACTGTATACACCTGCCTACAGGTATGTTTCTGATTATGAAACAGAAGCTTCAAACTGCTCAGAGCTGTGCAAAATTGTGTTTCTAATTATGAAATTGAAGCTTTATCAATTTTATCATGAGCTGAATCAACATTAATGACAAGTCAAGTGTGTGATATTACTTAGCTGCACAGATCAATGATACATACTCCGAAACTTTCATTTGTTAATAAAGCAAGAGAGGCTTGACAAACAAACATACAGTGAATAATAATAATAATTGGACAGAAGGCCTCACTGAAACACATCCTATTCACGGACATTATAAAACATTTGCACCGATGCACACTGAAATTGACACTGTTTCTGCTGCAACTCATGGAGATTAGTGCGAGGTGGATTCACTTTGGTGTTGAGACCTGGTAGAGAGCAGACACACCTTGGTGACTGTCTCTATATTACTGAATGAACTTTAAGTAAGTTTTGAACATTTTGTGCCTAATTTGTGGACATATATTTGAAAACATTAGAAATTATACATTTGGTGTCTCTATTGTGTAGTGCCGTTTTCCAAAGTATTTTTGTTGAATTCACTATTTTGGACAAGCCACTAAACAGTGTCACATTCTTTGAGAGTCATATTTGGACACTCGTACAGTGTCATATTGGGAGACACATCTAATGTCATAATTGGTAGATATAAGTATCTTGTACTCATTGGGAAATACACATTCTTCGGAATGAAACTATGGAATACAAATTCAGAAAAGTGCTCTACTGTTTTTTTGCTGTTTAGTTGTTTACCAGCTTCCACTGCATTCCAAAGATGAAAACACGCACGCACGCACGCACGCACGCACGCACGCACGCACGCACTTTTTTTTTTTTTAATTTTACAATTTTTTTTCTTAAAATAAAGAAACAAGAACCGACATTTTCTTGACCTGTGACTGTCTTAGCCTGTCACATATTAATGACTTAAACATTTTGAGTCAAGAGTCCAAATGATTTTTTTTTTTTAAAAAGTATATTCTAATGACATTATTAATATTTAAAAACAGAAAAGGTAGTAACACCAAATTCAGAGTCTAGACAATTTAACTGAATGTCTTGGTGTCGGCATGATGCTTAAAGTAGGTCATATCTACACTGATCATGAGGTCACATGAGGTCACATGAAGTCATGGAGTCCTGTTGAGACTGAAATGCCACACAACTAGATCTCTTGGTAAAACAAACCTGAGATTCATGCTTAAAAACCTTCATGCAAATACAATATGAATACGATCATGCATATATATTTTGGAATTTTTATACTAAGACAATTATATAATAACACCACATGAGGGATGTGTGTTTGCGTTCCTATACATTCAGGATTATCACTGTCTTCAGTTAATGTTCAATATAGCAGCTGTTGAAGAGTTTTGTACTGACTTCATCATATATAACAGTTGTCTTTGATATATAGCTGCTTTTAAGGTTCATGGCCGTGAAGGCCAAAATTATGAGCTTCTCGGTTCAGTGAGTGTAGCCTTTCACAGTACTTCCAACACGATGTTATGGCTGAGTGAATAGGGCATGCCTTAAATTACAAAGAAAACAGGATTAATGTGGGTGCTCATTTATCTAGGCACATATTTAAATAAAAATTATTATTTACATATTTTCACACCTATTCTTCATTACACATTTTATTGAATTTGACATTAAATTGCCATTAGCCATGGTAAATCACATTTCTGTCAGTTTGTTTTCGATTTTAGGACAATTTGAGAAGTTCAGACACATGGTCTGTGTAAGCAATGTCACCGATGATGTTGTTTCTGAGATCGTACTTCAGGACCATTAAATATAAGAGTCAATATGTTGTCCCTATTTTCAAATTTAAAACCTCAAATCAAAAACTTTCGATCGAAACTGGCAGATAGCAGAACATACTGAGAGAAGAAAGATGATGTAGATTATGTAATTGCTATTACTTTGTGACAAATTTCATTCTCTTTTAAAATGTATATGGCTTAATTCCTACAGAAAATCATTCATCCCCCCCCCAAAACTGGACCATTTTATCAACGGTTAACAAGGTCATGTCACCTAATACAGGACAAATTTTATGGATAGCAACTACTTGAGTTTATTTTCACATTTAATCTATCCATAAAATTTGTCCTGTATTACTACGCCAACTTCTAAATGCCTTTGAAGAATCACGTCGTGTCACCTGTCAATTTGAAACACAGCAAATGTTTATCACGTTGTATTTCTCACTTGTATAAATTGTTATGCAAATAACTCCTGATCATGACAAATGATTATACTTATGTACATTTGTTAATATCTTGTATTCTCTGCTCTTGTACCACAGATGGTTGTTTATGAGTGGAAAGAAGTGAAGAAGTTTTGAAAAGAATTCTTCAGTTTTGTCAGTACACTCCTAATAAGCCCTCCCATGAAAACCGAAATATACATTTTAGTTTTCTAGGACATCTGAAAAATAAATTTTAGCCGTCCAGGTATGACACGCTTTTAAGGAGACATACACAGACCTTGTGTTAGTGTTCTCTTTTTATTTACCATTCACTTTGTCTCGTTTATGAAGTAATCAAAACATGTATTTCACAGTAACCTTCAGTGTTTCTACTTTCATGTTTAAATAATGATACTTCATGGTCTCAATAGCAAACAAAGAAAATAAACACTTATCTCCTTTGAACCCAGAACTACGACACAGACTTGCATCCCTTACCTCCAGAAACTTTGCCATCTTTAGGAAGTTGCATAGCAACCCCAAACCCACCAAGTTTGACTGGTGCTGAATTTTCTTTGGAAGCAAGCAGGACACAGTGAGGTTTGAGGTCTCGATGTATGATCTGGTTGGCATGGCAATACCTCAGTGCCTCCAGGATCTGCCGCATGTAATGACTGCAAGAGGAAAAGATCATCCACTGTAGATACATATCCATATTCGCTACGCAATAACAGTCATCAGTATCCCCTGCAATGGCAAAATACTCTTCATGAATAGTAGTTATGATCATGTCAAATGTTTTGGCATGTACGTAGCAAAGTGGAAGGAGAGCAATGAAAGTTTTTTAAGTTGGTCCCCGGGAAGAGCACTACCATCAAATTCAGTCGAAGTAAAACTTGTTGCCATGGAACTGCAAAGAATAATTATTTCAGAATTTCAAAACCACCAAAAGGCAACAGTACACCACCAGACCTGTAAACATTAAGTTTGGTGAAAAAATATCGAAGGTTTTATAAGTTCTGCGGAAAATACAAATGTACATGGACTTAGTCCATTATAATACTGCCTATACAACATTTTGCATGGGACAACAAATGAGTGAGTGAGTGAGTCAGTCAGTTTAGTTTTAGGTCACTTCCAAGCACTATTCCTGCTATATCACAACATGGGTGAAAGAGCGTAAGTTGTTCGCTGGTCACACACATCAAGGGTACCTCAACCCATGGGCCCCATGGGAACAGGGTACAACGTATTCATCTTACCGAACACCTCAGTGTTTATTTTTAACTTTTTGAAGCAAGGGTTTCGGATCCTACACTTCAGCCAACCTGTGTGAATCAAATAATTCAAATGTTGCATTTTGCTGTTTTTCCCAAAGGTATTGTCTCAGTAAAACAGCCGCGGTGTAATTCACTTCCATTGATTTGCATTTGCAAAACATAGGTAATTTCTTCGCATCATTTGTGATTCAATTTTATTCGAGATAAAGAAGTACTATCACAAAGTACCAAATGAGTTGCCATTGGCAGTGGGGTACATTGAAAAAACAAAATAGGATCACACTTAGCCATTGAGAAAATGACATTATTGTGTCAGGTAAGATAATTGAGCATAGTATACACAATGACAAACTACTGCCTGGAAATTTTAATGCACTGACTAATCAGATCAGCTCTCTGTGTTGATGTCCCCAACATTGCCTGCTTGAGACTACATCAGCCTTTCCATTTTAAGGCACTATCAAAGTATTCTTGCCAAAGAGAACCACAAAGAAACTGAAAAACACCAAATTATCTTTTTACACATTCACTATGCAATGGATACCCATGATCTGTCTGTCCATTATTAGCACAGATCAAACTGCACCACACGCAGGAAAAGCAGGCCATTTGGGGCTTTGTCTCAGGCTAATGTGGAATATGGGTCAGTAGGGGTTTTGTGTGAAATATTGTCATTTACTGCATGATGCAGACACGATATTGCCATTTCTAGCAGACTGCAAATATAAAATATTTTCATTTTTTGCAAACATCAAATACTGTTTACTGCATACTGCAGACATAAAATATTGTCATCTACTGCATATTGCAAACACAAAATATTGTCATTTACTGCAGACATAAATACTGTCATTTACTGCATACTGCAAACATAAAATATTGTCATTTACTGCATACTGCAAACAAGGTATTGTCTTTTCTTGCAAACTGAGACTATTGCTGCAGACATGAAATATTGTCATTTATTGCATACTGGAGACATAAATATTGTCATTTACTGCATGTTGCCATTACTTACATATGAAACAGATTTCCTGATTTATGATATACTACGATATACTAATTCAACTGAGCTTGACTGGTTGGATTTGAGCTGCAGGTCATTAAACCCAAACAACAACCCTAACCTCAACTTCATTGCTCATGCTGTCAATCACTGGTTTGTCTGGCCCAACATACAGGTAAAGGTGATAGTGTTATATATTGATTACTGTTGCACATTCACATTAGAGCACATGAAGATCCTGCTAGAACTGGATCCAGTGACCACAGTCGCTAACTTGGTGACCACAGTCACTAACTTGGTTGACACATTGTATCCCAACAGCCTAGTCTGATGCTCATGGTGTTGATCACTGGATTGTCTGGTCCAGATTTGATTCCTTACAGTCCATCGTCATATAGCTGGAATTTTGCTGAGTACGCCATAAATCAAACCAAATCAAACCAACAAAACCAAAAGCAAATCACTGACTGCATAACTCTCCACTACTAATGAAACAGTGCGGGCAGATTGACCTGGTGTGAGTACAGACAAGGTTGGTGCGGACCCTTAAACTCCTCCAGGTCACCTAACTGTATAGCTCTGTCTCAGGGAGGATCAAGTCTATCTGACTTCCCTGGAGTGAACATGATCAAAGCTTGTGATCAAAGCAAACAGTTACATCCATAGTGCTGTACAATCTTTGACCAGTCTGTTTATACTCGTATTTTCACAAGTCTGACAAACAGGCTAAATGTGAGGAAGCATATTCCTGAAGCTGGCGTAAGACATTCCTGAGCATTCCTAAATCTCTGCATCATGTTCTTCCTTGACGTGATCAACCACTGTAGATGAACATTCTACTTATGGAACAAAGTTCACCAAAGTTCTTCTATTACATGCCACTTACTGAGGAATGAGGTGCTACTCAAGATTCTTCTTCCTTTCAAAGGGGCAAAAATGGTACTGCCTTCATCAGCACCCACATATCATAGCTAAAACATAAGATCACTGGCAGGTCACTTGGTTGACTCCCAAACACATTCTGATATTGCCTCTATTGATCACTTGATCATCATGCTTCCTGACAGCTTCCATACGCCTGGGCATGCTTACCTGTGTCACTGACAGATGGTGTTTTTAGATGTTTTCACTGATTCATTCATATGATTTTCACCCTAATTTGCCTTCATGCCCAACGAAATTGAATGGTTGATAACCAGATTGTTACTCTCAGACACAAACAGTTTTGACTGCGGCCCTCTGGAACATTCACCAGGTTGATATGATTAAAATACTGCTGACTGTAGCATTAAATCACATATTCACTCACAAAATTCCATGAATATATTTTTCAGAAACTGTTCCTAAATATATTCCAGTGCATTATTCCAGCCTTCAGAGACCTCCTACACTCTAGGTTCACAAATGGTAAAAGTGAGTGAGTGAGTGAGTTTAGTTTTACGCTGCACTCAGCAATATTACAGCTATATGGCGGCGGTCTGTAAATAATCGAGTCTGGACCAGACAATCCAGTGATCAACAACATGAGCATCGATCTGCGCAATTGGGAACCGATGACATGCGTCAACCAAGTCAGGGAGCCTGACCACCCGATCCCGTTAGTCGCCTCTTACGACAAGCTGAGTCGCCTTTTATGGCAAGCATGGGTTGCTGAAGGCCTATTCTACCCCGGGACCTTCACGGGTCAAAAATGGTAAAAGAATTATTGCCAGTATATTAAAAGAAATGTTGGACAGCCATTTGGTATATTAATAGGAAAAGTGAGAGGTGTCACTCATGGATAGGTGTCACTCAACTGTTGGACAAATGATTGGTAGAGCTGTTGGTTTACCCGATTGGGAGGTCTGTTGGACAACAGACCAGTTGGATAACTGATTGGTATAGCTGTTGGACAACTGATTGGTATAGCTGTTGGATAACTGGTTGGTATAGCTAATGGATAACTGATTGGTAGAGCTGTTGGATAACCGATTGGTATGGCTGTTGGATAACTGATTGGATAATTTATTGGTATAGCTGTTGGATAACTGGTTGGACATCTGATTGGTATAGCTATTGGATAACGGATTGGTATAGCTGTTGGATAACTGATTGGATAATTGATTGGTACAGCTAATGGATAACTGATGGATAAGTGGTTGGATAAGTGGTTGGATAACTGATTGGTATAGCTGTTGGATACATGATTGGTATAGCTGTTGGATAACTGGTTGGACAACTGATTGATATAGCCGTTGGATAAGTGGTTGGATAACTGATTGGTATAGCTGTTGGATAACTGATTGGCATAGCTGTTGGATAACTGGTTGGACAACTGATTGGTATAGCTATTGGATAACGGATTGGTATAGCTGTTGGATAACTGATTGGATAATTGATTGGTACAGCTAATGGATAACTGATGGATAAGTGGTTGGATAAGTGGTTGGATAACTGATTGGTATAGCTGTTGGATACATGATTGTATAGCTGTTGGATAACTGGTTGGACAACTGATTGGTATAGCCGTTGGATAAGTGGTTGGATAACTGATTGGTATAGCTGTTGGATATCTGATTGGTATAGCTGTTGGACGACTGGTTGGTATAGCTACTGGATAACTGATTGGATAACTGACTGGTATAGCTGAGGGATAACTGATTGGTAGCAATGTAAAGTAAAATGAATTACTTTGTTCAAAGCAAAAAGTCTGATTTAGATTCATGCGTATCATTCTACTCTCATAAAATCTCAAACACACAAGGTCTACATCTGCACATGTGGCCACATTTCACCCATGAAACATAAGCAATGTTAGATGATTTGTGCTGACTATAGGTCGTGCAACAATGAAGTTCATCAGACAAGCAGCTTCTACTGAAGGCATTCAGTCACATCCACTGATTTATGCCGTCCATCCCATCTTGCCCTAATTGATATCAATGCTCTCTTCACAATCAGCAGCACACAGGGACATTAATAGCCATAGTCAATGAGAGGGGAAGACAAGACTTCAATTTCCGACAACTCATTACTTGTATGAAGGTAATTTGTTCTTGCAGTCTAGAGAACAAAGCTTCATCATCACACCTATACACACGGACACACATCACACGCATGATAGTAGTGACTCAGCTGCATTTGTGTCGGCAATGTTGGCATGTTGATAGAGGTGAGAACATCAAACACAGGTACATACTTGTGAGTGAGTGAGCGAGTGATCTGGCAATATCACAGCAAGTTGATAGAGGTGAGAACATTGGACACAGGAACATGCTTGGGAGCGAGTGAGTGAGTGAGTGAGTGAGTGAGTGATCTGGCAATATCACATGTCGGTAGAAGGGAGAACATCGGACACAGGAACATGCTTGGGGGCAAGTGAGTGAGTGAGTGAGTGAGTGAGTGAGAGAGTGAGCGAGTGATCTGGCAATATCAAAGCATGTTGGTAGAAGTGAGAACATCGGACACAGGAACATGCTTGGGATGGGTGAGTGAGTGGGTGAGTGGGTGAGTGGGTGAGCTGGGCATGTGTCGGCAATATCACTGCATGTCGATAGATGGGAGAACACTGGACACATATATACTTAGGGTTGGGTTTGGTTAGTGAGTGAGTTAGGCATGTCTGCAGTATCAGAGCATGTCGATAGAGGGAAGAACATCAGACACAGGTACATACTTAGGGTTGGGTTGGGTTAGTGAGTGAGATAGGCGTGTCTGCAGTATCAGAGCATGTCGATAGAGGGAAGAACATCAGACACAGGTACATACTTAGGGTTGGGTTGGGTTAGTGAGTGAGTGAGATAGGCATGTCTGCAGTATCAGAGGATGTTGATAGAGGGAAGAACATCAGACACAGGTACATACTTGGGGGTGGGTTGGGTTGGGTTGGGTTAGTGTGTGAGTGAGACAGGTGTGTCTGCAGTATCAGAACATGTCGATAGAGGGAAGAACATCAGACACAGGTACATACTTAGGGTTGGGTTGGGTTAGTGTGTGAGTGAGATAGGCGTGTCTGCAGTATCAGAGGATGTCGATAGAGGGAAGAACATCAGACACAGGTACATACTTAGGGTTGGGTTGGGTTAGTGAGTAAGTGAGACAGGTGTGTCTGCAGTATCAGAGGATGTTGATAGAGGGAAGAACATCAGACACAGGTACATACTTGAGTGGGCTAGTTGGTGAGCCCACCAACAATTTGTGATTATAGAGTGACTGTGCCGGTAGGCGCAAGTCTATAGTTTCATGTGGTCATTATCAATATTTAAGCAACACTGGTATATTCTACAAATTGTATGCATTGTATCTGCATGTCTATAATGTACTTCAGGCCTGTGGCCTTCTCAATATTAACTCACTCACTCACTCACTCACTCACTCACTCACTCACAGAGAAACATGAAAATAACTGATCAGATTGAGAACAGTAAGTTATCACTGGCTTGTAGGCCAAAACTCATTGTTAAAGGCTGGTCACTTGGTCAGAACATCGCTAGCTGTGGCATAAAACAACACTCAACTTGGCTGAGTGAAAAAGTTCTTTGGGGAGGGGGGAGTGGGGGGCACAGTCTCTTTATCACCAAGAACATAAAACCCATGACTTTTCTCTTGTCTGAATAAAAACTGTCAACGCATGTTGAATGTCTGTAAACATCATTTCTGAAGAGAGACCTCTACTTTCATCTTTCTTCATGCCATTTCTGTCCCGTCAAATTGTTCTTTGTTTGGCGATTTTCTTTGTTTGACCTAAAATCTGCAACATTACAAAAGCCATATTTCTGTTTGATAAGTCGATTCTGTGGCCAGTTAATGTCCAGACTCATAGTTTCACAGTTTGTAAGAGTCTCTCTTGTGTCAGGTTGTTAAAAAAACAGCATTAGTTCCGCACGTCATCAGGGTAAAATGGTTTTCCCTCTGCAATGTTGTAACACAAGGTTTTGCATGTCTGTCTCTCGTTAAACATCACTAACATTACTCCAGATGAGCTTGTGTTTCAAATGTAATTCTTTCGGGCAAATAAAAAGGACATTCTGATTAATCATCGCTGAAATTCAGTTCTCATGGCAATGTTGTTTAGGATTGCAGTCTATATTTTTTGTTTAAAGACACACTTCACAATACCCAACTATAATATGTCCATCTGTAAATATTTCAGTAAAGATACTGATGGACATCTTAAGCATACTGGCTGCCGAACAGTTATCGCCATACTTCAACAGCATTTACAAAATTACTCTGCTGTGTGTTAAATTAATGAAAGAGAATTAATTATGATACCTGTTTAACTATTCACTTATATGTCCAGCCCATCCACTACCGTGATCTTGTTTTTATACAGCATGGTTGGAGGGAATCACGGCAGTGCAAATAAGAGTTTCCTCACAACTAGTAGGAAGTTATCATCATTTCAGCAGTTCTCGGGTCATTGCGTGAAATGATATATTTTATATTACAAAGTAAGCTCGAATAATTGTGTGACAAGTTGAGTGTTTGTTTTTTCACAGTATCTTGATAGTGAATGAAACAATTTATGACTTTTGTGAAGCTAAACATGCTTTTATATGGATCATGTGACCACCCCCCATCCCCCTCAAAGTTTAAAATGTTTATAGAGCTCATAAGTTTATCTTTAATTTTTCTGTTATGTTAACTACCATGAAGAATTATCGTTTACTGTGCTTTATTGTAGTCAAATACAATGAGATAAAATACAAGAAGTGTAACAGGCGTGATACAGATATATTGGTGAAAACTGATACAATGTAGTAATGTTTCAGGGTCATTTCAGACCCCTTCATCAGGTGAACTCCTGATCAGTTCACCTGTTGAAGGGGTCTGAAATGACCCTGAAACGTTGTGTGTCAAAGAATTAAAAGAAGATTTATCCATAAAAGATCTTGGTCATGTATAACAGCTTCTAAATCCATGACTGTTCGGCAGTCAGCAGACTTGCACAACTGGGCCCCTTGGTTTGGTCCTGGTCTTGACATCAAACTGCAACTCTTTAAGCCTAAGGAAAACAAGTTGTTTTTGCATATTCAAGTTCTCACTTTTTTAACTCAAAACAATACTTACACACTGATAATGCAAATGAAGTCACTTGGAAGGAACTACTTTCAAACTCCATATATCAATGCCCTCCTACCCAGAGATCAATGGTCACATTCTACATTCAGAATATTCCACACCATTTGCCTGTTACAATCCTACACATCACGTAAAACATCTGTTACTGTAAGCTTTACATTTTACTAAGAAAATATCTAAAAACATGTAACACTATTCTGACTTTTGCAGCTATCCTAGTGAACATTAGCTGTACGGCTGCACATGCTGTCACCCAAATCCCATCAGTTGCCTGTTACAACAAGCCGTTGAAGCTGAAGACCAATTCTAACCTGGATCTTCAAGGGTTTACAGATCCCTGATCAGGGCGGATGTCAGAAGGTCTCCCCAGCACAGGAAGATAATATACACATTTATAACGAAAACAGTCATCACACTCAAAGCCAGTATTTTAAGTCCCTTGTACTTAAAGTGGTTAGACATATTAGAAAGGAATAAGAAATCAAAACCTCAATCATTATTTTTTTACAAAATGGTGAAATAAACATGACATAACCCATTTGGTAAATGCAACAAATCAAACACAAGCCATGTGTAATGGCCTCTTTGGAAGTTTTCTTCAGAAATATGGACAAGAAGACATTTGCCGGCAACAATGGTACGACGATTCACATTTACGGATCAACTTACGTTGTCTTTTTCCTAATATATTTTGTCATATGACCCAAATAGGAAAGTAAAATTATTTAATGTTGCTGCATTTTGTTCAACTGAAAATAATGACGCCTACCTGGCAACTGCTTCGCTGTAAACAAATCCTGCCGATGCTCGTTTAACGACTTCGAAACAAAGATCAGCACCATCCATACTGAAACAAAGAAGTCAACATTTGCCATCACATTTCATCATCATCATCATCATCATCATCATCATCCGGAGTACATCTCTCCAAGTACTTCATATATAAGTTGCTGGCAGCAAACTCAATGTACTGATATTTTTCTCCTATTCCACAGGTGTGTCACAATATGATGCCATATTAAGACTGACGACCATTTGGTGGATATACAGGGGTGGAAATAACTCATTGCCTGACGTCTCGGTCTAGTGTTTTTTACCGTTAGTCAAGCAAACTTGTACATCACGTTGTCCAGTTGACTCCAAAATGTCTATGTTGTTTCTTCACAAAACCAACAAGAAAATTGGCAGGTATAGTGGAAAGATTATCAGGGCACGTGATTGTACATGTGCCACTGTACCAGAGTACGCTAGTAATTTTGAATTTATTTCCACACCTGATATACAACTTTTTATTCTGCATAGGCAACATTTTGACAAATACTGTAATGTCAATATCAAGGAAGAATCTATATTGAAGCATTGTCTATATCGAATAAAGAAGTTGCATATCCATAAAAATCTATCCAACTTCTAGAATGCCAACCAACAATAACCTCATATATACTACTACAAAGCTCAAATCACTCAGATTATAATCCGTATATGGAGGTAAAGCTTGTATGGTGAGCATTTTGGAACAGGGTTTATCAGGGATATTTATATATTCCCTGTGGTATATGTAAATTTAACACCTCACTAAACAATGACCTATCAATAGAAATGGAGTCAACGCTGCATGACCACTGTCGACACGGCCACCATTATAGTCATTTGCTGCCTATAACTAAAGTTAAGGCCGGGTGACCACAGAAGCATGACATTGTGGATGAGGTGCAGGATACTGCAGGCTGACCACACATCTGTAGTTATCCTTCAATGGGAAAAAGGTAAAGCGGGAATCGGAAACAAATTCACTGGAGCTTATCGGAGGACTTGTGGTGATCTATTACTGAATATAATCAAAATGCATACAATTTTATTGTTATCACCAGTTTTAAGGGTTTTGCCACAGTGTTTCTTATTAATGTTAATGCATTTACTCTATTCAACATGGTACACATCACTATTCAATGTGTTACACACCACTATTCAGTATGTTACACATCACTATTTAATATGCTACAATCCACTATTCAGTATGCTGCAATCCACAATTTAAATTTTTATTTCATTCTGTGACTGTTATGGTCTCAGTTGAATGTTGACTCTTAACAGACTCATGACATAATCATACAACAGTCTTAGAACTTTGTGTCTTCTTGTGAATTTCTTTATCAACTCCTACTCACAGCAAAAATAACCTGGTTTCCGCAGTGCGGAAACCTGATGGAAAGTGGACTGAAACTTAAGTTTCCACCAAGAATCCAGTGAGTTTCCGTTCTTTTACACTGAGTTTCCGCAATGACGGAAACTGTCAATTACCCACTTTCTAAGGGTTTCCGCACGGTATCCGTTACCCATGCTCCAACAAGTTTCCGTTGAGTTTCAGCTAAGTTAGAGATCCATCAGGTTTCCGCAGGGTTTCAGTCACCAAGACTCCATCAGGTTTCCGCAGAGTTTCAGTTACCAAGACTCCATCAGGTTTCCGCAGAGTTTCTGTTGCCAGAAAACTTGCCACAGCATTTCATTTACTCGGGTTCACAGGAGTCATTCAATGTGTGACATTGCATATAACATTCTTGTTACTCCTGGTTGGCAAAGACAATATTAGGAGTTTGTGTACAATCATCACGTATACATAAAGAAAAACAAAAGATACAATAAGATTCACTGTTTTATTTTCAGACAAATATGGATCAAACATATATCTAATAAATAATAAAAAGATATAGCACTAGATAACAGATCAATATTTGTCACTTATGACAAAAATATTTCTAAAAACATGCTATAACAGTTGCATCCCTTGACTCCTCCTACACCTCCTCACGCTGACACAGAAAAACACACCCCAGTCAGTCAATGCTAAACATATAATAACACACACCATGCAATACAATACAACAATGAAATAAAATGCAATAAAGAACTTAGGTTACATTGAAAGTACAAAAAATGTATTTAAAGTAAATAAAGGTCTCTTGGAAAATAGATAAAAATTAAGATTGAATAAAATTGTATTAATTGAAATACAATCAGAATATCAAAACTATTAAAGTTTTACATTGAGAATAATTCAAATTTAATTGATCACAGATAAAATTACGTTCATGTGATCGATTAGCTATTTACTAGCCCACTTGGGCATCCTTCAGCGGATATCTCTGTCATTGTGGTTGGATGCCGCATCCTGGTCTTCATGTTGGCCTTAGCTTTGGTGGTGGCGTTGAAAATTGTGGCTGAGTCCAGTGCAGACATCTTGAGTTTAGATTCCCAGGTAAAGGGGTAAGAGAGCAATGAATTGGCATCTTCTTCATCACTCACAACTGGTGAAGTCATTTCCAAGGTAAGTATAGTTGAAACCCTTTCCTTTCGCCAGTCAATAGTTTTCAGGCTTTTCGTGCGCAGTGCAATTTTCTGAAAATTAAACAAAAATCAATCAACAGATAAACCATAATGCCAAGATGGATTGCAAATTATTAAAAAGGAAGTGTCGTGAAAAATTATTTACTTCATTAATCACCCCAACACAAGTTAAGCAGTTCATCACATGTAATGACATATCCTATTTTCTTATGGACACACAACCTGTTACTCTGAAGTGACATGAAGTCACTGAAGTGTAATAACATGTTTATATTTCACCATTACCTGACTTGATTCTTATGTTATGATTTATGAAATTATGATCTGAATCATGTGTTACATATCTTAAGAATGTAAAAAGCAATAATCCATAAACATTTTAAATGTATATTTCCGGAACTTAGAATCTGTCACACATTGTAATGAGAAGAATTGTTACATGTTATTATTCGAATAGATATACTTACGGATTTCATTCTTTTTGGGTTTTTTTTGTTTTTTTGCTGCTGTTCTGTGTGACACTTTCTTTCCGGTTTCTTGTCTACTGAGATCATCACGCCTGTTCCGCCACACTCTACAAAGCGCTTCTGAAAATAAATGTTTAAAGTACTATACAGCATGTTTCACACATTTTAGTTCATCTGTTAGGCAAAGGTATTTATATATGCCATGCTGGCTTGGTTACTGAAGTTAACATCCATAAATCTGTCTTTACACTATTATTTAAATCATTAACTATTTATAATGACAGGCAGGTGAGTGAAAATTACCTTCACAAGATCCTATTGACCATCCTTGGTCGTGATATAGTCACTTGTTTCTTTGACTACTATATTCATAGAGTCCTCGTCATCGGCTTTACTGAAATAAAAACAAATGTCATTTTTCTTGCACTTCATTCAATTATGCATTCAACACAATGTCTATTAAAATTAACGATCGTTAGTGAAAATTATACAACCAAGTAAACTGCAGATTTATAACTTTGAATACATATATTGTTCTGAAAGTTTACCATTTTGTAGTTAAATGATTTGAAATAACTTCCAAAAAGGCTAACCATCCTTTGTGTTATTTCGTGCAAATTCTATGTACATCCTGTTTGCCAAAGTTATGCAACCGGTAAGTGAACAACTGACATAAAGATCATGATAAAAGAAGTTTAGTTATATCACATGACATAACCTTGCAGCAATTAAGCATTGTAAAATCAAGGGGTCAGTTTGATGGCAATTTCACACAGGTGTAATGTTAAACTGATTTAGTTTACCGGCTATTCAAATCCATTTGCAAATGATACTTTCATGTATTTTTCATTTTGAGAAAACGTACGTAGGGAAGTGAATTAATGAAATATTCAAAGTGAAATTACCTAGTAACATGAGCACATACCTTCGATAGACAAGGGTGATCCTCCAAGAGCAGTCGTGTCCAGATTTTTCTCACAACAGCCTAAAAGATTAAATCAAATACGTTAAATATAACAGGTATATATATATGATTATGCTCAACACGTATGTATTAAATTATTGAAAAATTGCTTATATGAATTTAGTGTTTGCCTCAAATAGTTCAGAAACACATCTGACCCCTCTGAGCGAATTTGGGGGTAAACAATTTCATTTCACTAATGATCCAGGATTGCATTTAATAAATTACACCGAAATGTTGCCATTGTAAAAGTCCATCATTTTTATCATTCTTTAAAATATATCTGAATTGGTGATACCCAGTAAACCCATGAGTGAACCACTACATATGGCGGATCTTTTTGATGCAGATCGTAATTCATCCCCCCCACCCCCCACCCCCCCTTTTGTACAAGTGTTAACCGAGTTGCAACGCCAAAATTTGCAAACTATTAACAGGAGCACTAAAATCAACAAAAGTCTGCCCCTTTAAACTTAAATAAATACTTGTGGTTAGTACTAAGATAGTTACTTACAAATACAAGCTTGGTGTATTCTATACCATGTCGATCTATTGAAATGGAATATAAACAAACTTATTTTTCAGGCCTATTTTACTTAGATTTAACGATAACATTTAAACATAATACGAGCGAAAATATACATTCGCGGGATAAACTTTATAATCTATCCGGATTTCTGTCATTAACGCAATATTTCTTTAAACGTTATTTACAATAAAATACCCTCGGTCTTACCTGACACATCCGAGGTACTCCGAGTTGCTTGCATCCGTTCTCTGCTTTCTTCTCCAAGTCGCGAATTCTTTCGTCGAGTGCTTTTGGGGAAAGTGAGGTGGCCATGGCAAAGTTTACACGACGCAGCCATCTTATGCTTAAAGTTTTGAAAAATAATTGCTAGGAAAACAAATTTGTTCCTACCCGCCAAACAAGATGGCGTCTCGCTAACACTCACGGGAAATAGACAGTTTTGTCATTGTGTTTTTTTAAATAAATCTAATGTGACCATTTGACAGTAGATTTCCTCGTTCTACAACAAAAGAGGAAGGTACACCCTGTTGTGAGTTGTTTTGTTAACAATTAGATAGTCTCGCGTGGACGTGATCCTGTCGCCATTCGTTTATTTGTTTACATTGCCGACATCAAAGGGGAGTGTGAAAAGTGGAATTCAGCGGATTGAATGTAAGTACTCAAAGTGACAACAGTGAGCAGTTATGGTTTTAGCAGTCTTCTCATCGCATTAGCGTCACTGATTGCTTTTTCTCAGTGTCAAGCATCAATATGTAGACCTTGTGATTATTAACAGTGATTAATTGTGAAAACATGTTCACCTTACTTTAACATGCCCGAGCGTCATGAGTCCTACTGATTTAGCACTCATGGGAAACTTTATTGTGGCAAATAAGTTATTTTCTAAAATCCTGTCAGGAGAAGGTAGTATCCGGATATATTTCTGCTGGATGGACCCCCCCCCCCCCCCCCACGTACCATGTAAGTAATTTACGCACTGTGCTCACAACATGCACGGGGGTTAGAAATATTAACATTGTTTGTTCTTTTCAGTTATACACCCAGATCTACTATCCCTATCTACCCTTTAAGTTAACTTTACTACTATTACTAATATAATTTGGTGATGTGTCACAATTTCTTTGAAACCTTAATTCATTTGTCAATGTGAATGAAGAATGAAGCACAATCCCACTGACCCTTTGGCTATGATTTGTACATGCATAATTTCTGTAGACTATTCGTGGCACTTTCTGCTGCAGGGACACAGTTCTTTGTGGACATTGCGACAAGTAATTGTCAAGAAAAACAGCCTAAAATCACGAGAAATACGTTTCTGAAATATGGTTGGTTTCTACAATATTTGTTTTAACATGGGTACCCAGAGATATTCCGCATATATGTCTTCGTTATATCTATTCATATAATCTGTACTCCAGAAATATTTCAACCAAGTCACATCATACATTTATTAGTTCATCAAATTATCTAGTATCTTATGTTCTGTGTCAGTTCTGTGTATCCAGTTGTACCAGTTAATCAGTTTCATGGTTTGATATTTGTTTTATAACCATTAAAACCTTCTCCATCAGTACATGTTGCATGTGTTAGCCCTACAATGCATTGACATTATCATCACACCTCAAGTTTCATATTTCTGAAAGAATCGTTGTGTCAGTTATTTGATTTACAGGTATGGATTGTGGACCAACAAACTCGGAGAATGATGCCCGGTAAGGGAATCTCTTTTATAACAATATTATTCATATAGCTTTATAATGAAGCTGACACTATGTTAATACATACAACAAACCTTTTTGACCTCACTCAAAGTGTAACTGTACATGGATTCAAGCATAATATATACATATATTTCAAATTCCAGGAGAAATACGGCTTTTCTGTCCTCACTGCCAGACGTCTAGTCAAGAAAAACACGTTATCTCCATCTCCGTAACAAGATGTTTGTTAGTTTGTAAAGATTTTTCGGGTGAATGACAAATGTTTCATCAGGTTAGTCATCAAAGAATTTTTAGATTTCACTAAAAATCGAGTTTGCACTGTCACTTTGCTATCCATGTTTGATATATTTAATGTATGTATCATACATGTAACTGTAATAACTGAAAGTGAGCAAATGGTAATACGTATTTAATATTTGTAATACATGTTATCTGCATTATCATATATATTGCTGTGTTTCATTCATTGAATTGTCTCTCAGTTGAATTGATGATTCAAACTGAATGTCCTTTTCCTTTCCAGACACTGACAGTGACCAAGATATTAACAGCACATTCAAGGTTTGCGAGCTATTACCACCACAATGTTTGATTCGGATTCAGATGTTTCGCCAGATATTAACCAGGACTCGCATACACCAACAAACATCTACAGAAGAACAAAGCACTTTGTGTACTGGCTAGCTCGTCTTCATTCAGTGTGCCTACTTCCTGAGCAATGCTTGTGTGCAGAGAATTCTGTTACTCTTCTCTGAGCGCCCCAATTTCTTAATACAGCGAATTGTGTACTACTGCTACTGCCCTGTTGCATTAAAATGTGAGCTTTTCTAAGAAATGAAACAGTTGGATCATAATATTTCCAGCGTTTGTTTTTTGTTCAAATAAATATGTAATAAATATAACAAGATAATACAACATATTTCAGCTTTCTAAACTAAGCGAACTCTCATTGTCATCTTCCTTGTACAGAAACCTAGCGGAAACCTACATTACCCAAGATCCACAAGGTTTCCGCAAGACCAGAAACTTACTCACTCCAGCTATAAAGGTTTCAGTAAACTGAAACTAAATGGAAACTTCCAACTACAGTTTCAGTTGACGGAAACATGACGGAAACTAAGACTTGTTAGTTTCAGTTGTGGAAACTATGCGGAAACTCTCATTGCGCGTTTCCTGAAACTGAAACCTAGCGGAAACCTACATTACCCAGTATCCATCAGGTTTCCGCAAGAACGGAAACCAAGTTATTTTTGCTGTGACTGTTTAGCACATACCTAGGTATGTATGCCCCTTAAATGTTAACTCACATAGCTTCATAGAACTGCTTAAGTTGGAGCTTTTTGACCTTTGGAATTTGAAGCCTACATTGCAGACAATTCATACTTTATGACGCAAGAAATATTGCCTTGGTGAAGTTGTTAAATCGGTTTTAGTAATACAGGATGATCTAATATACAATTGACACATTACTCTAGAGAAAATTGCTTTCAAAAATAGCTGAGACAGGATGCATCTGAAGTTACTTTGCAAGGACTCATGTACCTAGAGTAAGCCACACTGTCATACAGATGACATTTTCTGGTTGTTTTGTTCAAAGAAGTTTTCAGGTCCTAATTTGGATTTAATGGTTGTTTGGTCGAGGATAACTAAGGCTGGTCGGAATCATTTTGTTGCCGTGACGATGGAATTGATTCCTGCTGTAACGTGCCAAATGACAAGTTTCTATAGTCTCAGGGGCTTCACAAGACTGGGTCTTAAAATGGGTGTCTTTTTCCAGATATTATCAAAACCTCCATTATAATCCAGGTGGTGCTTAATTAACAGCAGGATGAAAGAACAAAAACGATGCATGGCACTAGAGACTTTCATTCAGACATTCATTCAGACACTTGTTCAGACTTCAGTTTATTACTCATTAATACATATTGACTAAAGCAATTTTAAACGCTTAAGATCAAAATGAAAACATGTAGATATATTGGTGTGTATTGATGCTCCAATGATAAAAAATTAATCGAAAGAAGGATTTAAAATAATTATCAATTGTTAAAAAACATATTTTCAGTTTCACAGAATTTTATTGCTTTTGTACATAACTTCAAAGACGCAAACTAACCATCAAATCTGACAATTATTCATGAACAAACATGAGCTCAAGAACCTTAAGCTGTGTACTGTACTCATAGTATTGCAGTATAGTGATGTGTAGCATATTGAATAGTGATGTGTAGCATATTGAATAGTGATGTGTAGCATATTGAATAGTGATGTGTAGCATATTGAATAGTGATGTGTAGCACATCAAATAGTGGATTGTATCAAACTGAATACTGATGCCCAGCATACTGAATGGTGAATAACATTTTTGTTACATGTGCGCAACTTGAAAAGTCTCTTGAAATAAATTTAAGTGTGTGACAGTCCTGAAATCGAGACAAGTGCAGCCTGGTCCACAGTTGAACTCACTGCTGAGATTATGAAACATACAAATCACATCCAGCTTAGATTCCACTGTGTAGAGCGAAGTTGCAACTATATCCCATACTCTAACACAGACCAACGTGCCACAGCGCTCAGACGGCTCGCTGGGCATCATTCTGACATCAGTTGTTTGTTTCTTATTTAACACAGTGTTCGAAATTAACTTTTTGAGCTTGTGGCAAGTAGTTGCTACCTGGTTTAAAAATAGGGAGCAAAATCCCTTACCTGGTAGCAGCCATTTTTCTTATTGCTCTTAATCCCTCCCTCCCTCCTTCCCAGTACCATTACTGACTTTGACCATATGGAACTGTATTAGGTCTCCTGACCTTCTCTCCACTCCACCACCACCTGTTCACTAGTGGTCACAAGTTATATTTTCATAAAGTCTTCAAGGATATCTGTCTGCAGTCTACATCTCCAGTCAGTTGGAGATCTATCCTTTGAAAATGATGGCTATTTGATGAACATAAGCGGTTTCATCAAAAACTAACAGGTAGCAAGAAGTTGCTACTGTGTTTTCCTTTCACGTAGCAAAACTGGATTTTAAAAAGCAAATTTGCCGACCTCAAAGCGTTAATGTCGAACCTTGCAACATCCAGCGATTTATACTAGCCATCAGTAAACCATCAAGTCTGGACCAGACGATCCAGTGATGGTCATCATGAACATCGACCTGCACAATTAGGATATGATGACATCTATCAACAGCCTCATGACCTGGCAATACCATCTCTTAAGGAAAGCGAGAGAGTGAATATGTTCACTTTTAGCGATGTTCCAGCAATGTCAACGTGGGTTGGTCCCCATACACACAATAGTATCTCTTCCTGTCAATACATCAGTGAAGAAAAGCTATGAATCTGAGCAGATTTTCAGTGTCCGCAGCGAATTGGTACCAAATAAGTGAACAAAACACATAAGAATATTTATTGAAATAATCAAATAGGCACCAAAATTGTCTGCAAAATATTCATGTAAATTCATTCACTGCATTTGATTCACTGCAAAACAATGCAACCTGGATTTTTAATTCTTTCAATATTAAGCATATCTGACAGTAAAAAATAATTGAAATTCAAACATATAATTCAACTCGTAACAAATTATCACTAATATTCAAACAGGCATTCTGATGGAAACACTAGTGATCGTACTGAAATAGACATCTGGATTTCACAACAAAAAATTGTGCAAATCTGGAATGAGAGAATAGTACCTGCTAATTAGCCTTAAAGTTTGTTTTTGATTGCCTACAGATGTGTAGACAATTAAAAAAAGTTGCATTTCACACCCAAGAAATAATGTTGACAGCAAAGAAAACTCACAACACCTTGAACATTAATTTGTTGTCCAGACCTCCAATAACAGTCTGAATATTTATGTAGGTATCAAACACCTCCCAGAGGCCTCTAAACTACAATTGATGCAGACGGTTTGGATGATTTCTTTCTAGACAAATCATTATCGTTTTCTAATTTTTTAAAGACTACTACGTAAAGTTTAAAATGTCAATAGTTAGCTAAACAGAAATCGAAGAAAAGATGGTGTCTGCAAAAAGTACTAATGAAAAATCTTACGAAAAGAAGAAAAAGAACCACAGATGTTAAAGTTCAGCTCCATCAGCCTGACAACTGCCTGACATGCAGCTACTTTCAGAAAATGGTTAAATCAGAGCCAGTGCCATAGAGCTACAATTCATATGACAAGCAATAACCCTTGCTTTTCACAAGAGGCTACTAACAGAATCACATGGTCAGCTTGGTCCATATGTCATCGTATCCCGTCTGTATGGACTGATGCTCATGCTGTTGATCACTGGATTGTCTGGTCCAGATTTGATTATTAACAGACTGAAGGAATAGCAGGAATATGAGCTGAGAACAGCATTAAACAACCAACCAACCATTTGAAAAAATGACAGAATAACAATAGCCATAAACATGTGTTTCAAAATGGCTGCCACGCCATGTATCATGATATCACACTAATGTACTTTCATGAAGCCCAAAGATTCTGCCTGTACCCTCTCCAGTGTGAAACATTACCATAGTCTCTTCATGTCAAATTCAATTATCCTGTCAGTATAGAGCCTTGACTTATGGCATAAATCCTTGAACAGCAGTAACAACTACATGACTTGTGAACAAAATTAACCTTGCGTCACAAGGTACGGTATTTTAAGACAAACTGTGATGTCAACGGGTACAGATGATCGTCCACGGCAGTCTCAACATGAAATCCTGGTGACGTTAATTCCGAAATCAATTAGATACGTCCCAAGTCCGAAGAAAAACTGCTCCTGACAAAATTAGATAACAGATTCTATCATTAGCTGTCTTAAAATGGATTTTCTAGTCTTCAACTTATGTCCATAAATACACGTATCGTAAATCAAGGGCCTGAGGAGGCAGTACGACCTTGTCAAAGCCCACTGTTCCAAAGCTTCAAACATATTTCCTCTAAAAAATGCCCTCCTTTGAACACGGATAAAAGACTAACATGTGACTCGGTTGCAAATTTGATTAAACCCCCCTGGGATTGTCAAAATTGCCTTCAAGATTTAAACAAGACAAAAACAACAAATTCAAATTTCATTCTTTTTTGGGGGTGGAATTCTTTAGCACAATGTGGAGGCCCAAAGAGGCATTTCCCTTCTGCCCCTGACAGAGCTATCTTAGCATCCTCATCTCCATTACCGGAATTGTCCACATTGGCAGGCACTTTGTCATCAGCAATCGTACTGTCACACGCATTTCAATAGATTTGGCCGCAGGTTCAACTTTTCAAAAAGAACTTCTGTTCCCTATCCATCATGATGGACACTGCCTCACAAAGGATTAAACATGGCCGCCAGAGAAGGCCTCAGAGTTTTGAAGCCTGCCAGATTTCTTGTCGTTATTGCCATGCATACTGGGGATAATCTTTGGAAAAATAGAAATTCAAACTTTAAACTGTCAAATGTGGTAACTTGTCTGTCTGTCACTCCCATTTAGAACATGATCTCAAGAAAGTGTGACATGAAAGGCATCTTTATCCTATCTTTCAACAACCAGTTCACACTCTGACAGTCAGTTGGAGATCTGCTGTGTTTGAGAAAAATCACTGGGTCAGATTCAGTCGGCAGTCCTGATATATTAACACTTTTTCACATAAGATGTTGGCATCAAATTTAATGTCATATTGTTCTGGAGACAAATGTCTTGAAAGCTGACTAGAGCTTTCAACAAGACTAAATGTCTTCATGATCAACCTCACATTTTATAACACTCACAGCAATGCATTGAATACAAGTGCTAGTAAGTGAGTGAGTGTATGAGTGAGTGAGTTACAGTTGGTCAGTGAGTTAATTACAGTGAGGGAGAATGTGGATGAGTGCAAGTGGTCCAGCAATCAATCAGATTCCTTTGCCATGATCAATCAATGCTGTAACCATAAGAGGTCATAATAAGTTTTCTGGACTCTTTTTAGTTACTGCTATTATGCAATAGTTAACTGTCTCGGTGCATACTTAGCCAAGGAAAATGATGTAAGCACCAAGCTTGACCAATGAATACAAGGTTTGTACCATGTTTTGCCAAGGAATACGAGGTTTGAATCTTGCCTGGCCAAGGAATATCAGGTTTGTATCATGATTGGCCAAAGAAATATGAGGCCTGCACCATACTTGGCCAAGAAACGTTTGCACCATACTTGGTCAAGAAACGTTTGCACCATGCTTGGTCATGGAATACAAAGTTTGCACCATGCTTGGTCATGGAATACAAAGTTTGCACCATACTTGGGCAAGAAACGTTTGCACCATGCTTGGTCATGGAATACAAAGTTTGCACCATTCTTGGTCATGGAATACAAAGTTTGCACCATACTTGGTCAAGAAACGTTTGCACCATGCTTGGTCATGGTATACAAAGTTTGCACCATTCTTGGTCATGGAATACAAGGTTTGCATCATACTTGGTCAAGAAATGTTTGCACCATGCTTGGTCATGGAATACAAGGTTTGCACCATACTTGGCCAAGAAACGTTTGCACCATTCTTGGTCATGGAATACAAAGTTTGCACCATACTTGGCCAAGAAACGTTTGCACCATGCTTGGTCATGGAATACAAAGTTTGCACCATACTTGGTCATGGAATACAAGGTTTGCACCATGCTTGGTCATGGAATACAAGGTTTGCATCATACTTGGTCAAGAAATGTTTGCACCATGCTTGGTCATGGAATACAAGGTTTGCACCATACTTGGCCAAGAAACGTTTGCACCATTCTTGGTCATGGAATACAAAGTTTGCACCATACTTGGCCAAGAAACGTTTGCACCATGCTTGGTCATGGAATACAAAGTTTGCACCATTCTTGGTCATGGAATACAAGGTTTGCACCATGCTTGGTCATGGAATACAAGGTTTGCACCATGCTTGGTCATGGAATACACGGTTTGCACCATGCTTGGTCATGGAATACAAGGTTTGCACCATTCTTGGTCATGGAATACAAGGTTTGCACCATACTTGGTCAAGAAACGTTTGCACCATGCTTGGTCATGGAATACAAAGTTTGCACCATACTTGGCCAAGAAACGTTTGCACCATGCTTGGTCATGGAATACAAAGTTTGCACCATACTTGGTCAAGAAACGTTTGCACCATGCTTGGTCATGGAATACAAAGTTTGCACCATACTTGGCCAAGAAACGTTTGCACCATGCTTGGTCATGGAATACAAAGTTTGCACCATACTTGGTCAAGAAACGTTTGCACCATGCTTGGTCATGGAATACAAGGTTTGCACCATACTTGGTCAAGAAACGTTTGCACCATGCTTGGTCATGGAATACAAGGTTTGCACCATACTTGGCCAAGAAACGTTTGCACCATGCTTGGTCATGGAATACAAAGTTTGCACCATTCTTGGTCATGGAATACAAGGTTTGCACCATGCTTGGTCATGGAATACAAGGTTTGCACCATGCTTGGTCATGGAATACACGGTTTGCATCATGCTTGGCCAAGAAAAGTTTGCACCATGCTTGGTCATGGAATACAAGGTTTGCACCATGCTTGGTAATGGAATACACGGTTTGCATCATGCTTGGCCAAAGCAATATGTGGTCTGCACCATGATTGGTCAAGGAATACAAGGTTTGCAACATGTTTGGCTGAAGAATATATGGTTTGCACCATGTTTGGAAACAGAATAGAAAATTTACAGCATGCATGCCCAAGAACTACAAAGTTTGCACCATGCTTGGCCAAGGAACACAAGGTTTGCACCATGCTTGACCAAGGAATTCAAGGTTTGCAAGGTTTTGTGTTGTCCAACTGATGTTTGTTGTGCGAAGGCTGCTTAACACTAGACTGACTCCAAGCTGACCAATCCTGGTTTTGTCCACTCTAACTCAAATACCAGGCAAGGTAACAGCAAGTACCATATTTTATGTTCTTAGCACACATGGACGAATATCCAACCTCAAACCTATAGTTTTCAGGACAGGAGCTCTGTACACAACACTAGGGAGATAGTTCCATTGACATAATCGACTGCCAGTCCACGTAACCACATAAAAGTTGCATGCCATTCACAGACTTACTCAAATACACACGAGCAGATTCAATCAGTTCAATCAGAGATTCAAGAATAAATCAATACAATCTCAAAGCAGTATACAACTTACAATTACCAGTTATTGGCAATGCAATAACATACAGTTCACCTGGCAACAATCTACAGCTCGGCTAAATCAAGGTCCAAGGCAGCAAGTGTCTGAGAAGAAAGGCTTTGATCCTTTAACCCAACTTTCTTACCAAATTAACCCAGTCAGGACAAAGAGAACATCCAAGCAGCTCTCTGTTGAAAGACTGCAGCTTAATACCCTACAGGGACAAACTTCATACAACACCATTCTGACACTAGTTTACAGGCAATTAGCATGTTGTCCCAACCAAGGCAACCATCTTTGAAATCAAAACCTGGTCTCAACAAGATCATTGAGGAATGGAGGAAGGTAAAGATATTATAATGAAGAAACAAAATGTGATGATCTTTGGGATACAAGATAGGCAATTATGGGTAAATTGATGGATTATCATGTCATAAAACAAATTAGCGAGAAATTAATTTGAAACATAGATGATTATAAGAACGGCAATGATCAGGTCATGATCTCATGAAGATGGGCTTTGATGATGGAATTTGGGCAGTGGCTTTACCAGCTGATGAACATTAATGTGTACAAAGTCCATCTAAGGTTGGATTGGTTTTACTTCACAGTATTCGAGTTACATACAAAATGTCAGAGGATGACCTTGGAAAGCCTGCAGTGACGCAGCTCTCAGATGTTTTCTTAAACATAGGTCACGGTGGTCAGCAAAAGCCAGTGAAGAAAATGACCATTCTCATAAATTGCTATTTCCTCACAGGTATGTGGGTGGTGGGATAGCCTGGATGTTAACGCGTTTGCTTGTCATCCTGAAGAACCATGTTCAATTCCCAGCATGGGTAAAAAGTGTGAAGCTCATATCTGGTGTCCTCCCTGTGATATTGCTGGAATATTGCTAAAATAGGTGTAAAACTACCCACCCACTCATGTGGTATGAAGGTTTTACAATGTGACACATGAATACAGCAAAGGTCAAGGTGGCAAACTGGTTACCAAGTAGATTCTCATAGATACACTGAATAGTGAATGCCATTAGAAGAAATTGGATGATGATCAACTTGTAACACTGGATCATGTCATCTTGAAAAATGGGTATATATGCCCTGAACAATGTAAGATGTCATAGACAATTGATGATGTCGTCATGAACAATGTCATTACCAACAATTGGATGAGGTTAACGTTAACAATGGATGTTGTCATCAAGGAAAAATAGGGTACATCATGAATGGAATGTCATGAACAACTGATAATGTCATGTTGAACATTAACGTCATTATGAACAGTTGAATGATGTCAAATGACCAATGGCTGACATCATAAAAATATTCTTAATTATTGTTTGTTATTCTTAATTATTTGCAACTCCACTACTGACTCATTTTAAATATAAAGCATTAACTTAATTAGGTCACATGCTTAAATTAATCCATAAAATCATTACCAACCAATTATGGAACAAGACAACATTGTTAATGTCCTCAGCATTAAAAAAGACAAGGTGATCATTCCTCATTCAAAGAATACCAAAATAAACATGTGATTGATGTTACTGTTATTTGGTCTACAAAATAATCATCTTTACTATTCTAGTCAAAGGTCTTTTTTTCACCAAATAAACCAATGGCATTGTTTCACAAAGACTCTTATGACCTTCATGGCCAAGTTTTTTGTCAGATAATACACTGAGCCAGAAATACGACTTGCTTTCGTGAGACAGTAATGATTCACTGTCTTTTCTGATGCCAAATGCAGCAATGTCTAAACAGGACAAGATGAAACAACTTCATCAATTTCAAGTTATTTTGTTTCTTTATGACATTTATTGGAATTTCAAATTTTTCAGAATATCATTAGATTTGACAATGGTAGCAATGAAGAGCAGCTGAAAATAATTGGGATGTAAGACATTGTGATTTAATTCAGTGCAATGGTTTCTATACAATGTTCCAGTCTGGTGTGGTAGACCAGCATTTGATGGAGTGAACATTAAAAATGATAAATCAGACAACCTTAATGAAATATACTCAGTGAACTTTGATTTTCTTAACAACAAAACAGGTTAAACTGGCTCTTGAATTATAAACCATCAATGTCTGAAAATATTTGATCAAATAACCTCTGGAGCATATAAACCTCTATCACTATCAAACCCTATTAATACATGTGCCTTGTCTGTTACTAATTCATGATATCATTAACAACCCTGTTCTTCAACAAAACCTTGCCATTATCATGCTTACAAATGCTCTAAATTGTCCACACAAAAACCGTAAGAAACCGTAACTGAAAATTGAACAGCTATGAGCTAAATGTAATGTGATGTTTTCTCCTGATCAAGGAACTATTCCTGTCACACACAAGCCTGGATGTCAAATATAATTTATATCTTGCTGAAGCATGTCCTGAGCAAGGCAACCTTCCTCCCAGCGGGCCAATACTTGAAATCCACTTGATCACATTCTACTGTCTCAGTTTCCCTTCAAAGACACACAAAGGGAACACTTCACTGCAACATGAAATAGTGTTTCATGCCAAGTAGGCAACATTTCAGTTATCAGCTAGGGAATATCAACTGTGGGTCAAGCATTGCGACCATTTGAATTTCAGGTATATATTCTGGTATTAAGTATGACACTGAATCTAGATATTTTGTATTGGCATTCCATTCTAAATTTTGACATGGCTCTACACTGAACAAAACGAAAGGGGCAATAGGGTAGTATTTAGCGTTGTGAAGCGTTTGCTTGTTGTCAAGTACTGCAGGAAGTGGATGACATAATCACTGACTGTAACTAATACAATATCTTGGGGAGTGAGTGGGCGAGTTTTACGCAGATTTTACAGATATTACAGCAATATCAGAGTCGGGGACACCATAAATGTCCTTCTCTCACACCCTATGAATATGGATAATCAAACCCGGGTATTCATCAGGAAATGCAAACTTCAACCCTAAGCTACAACATCACCACAGGGTGTTCTTCTTCGGCAAGTGGAGCAGTGCTCAGCTGAAGCAAAGATGTTCTATCTAAAGACCATTCACCAGTTTATCAAAGATCTTAAAGCCTAATCATTTTCATTTTTCTGATCCATTATAGTGAATGAGTTTTTAAAGTTTTATGCTAATTTAAGCAATAACGCAGTAATATCATATTAGGTAACACCACAAATGAGCTTCACACATCAAAACCAGGTCTTCAGCAAGATGAGGGAACACTTTAACCACTGGGCTAGTCACACCCTAATAATGCAGTCCATAATGCAGGATAATGCAGAAAGGCATTTTAAACAATTTATCCTCCTAAACTGGTTTCTATTGGAGATAAGCTTCGGGGAGATATCACTACCATGAAATTGCACCACAATGCTTTGCAGGTCATTGACATCATTGGTTACCATGACATCACAATCAAATGACATCACTAATCTTTCTGCCACTTGGCTGATTAGCTTACACTTTAGACATGGGTTATCACCATTTACAAACGAAAAACCTGCATGAAACATTTTGGATAGTGGGAATCTCACTTTGTGTCTTTTCCACCAACTTAAGAGTAAACTTCGGAACTCAAAGGGTCGAGTTTACTACTATTATCTTGGGTGAGTTTAGTTTTACATCTCTCTCAGCAATGCAGCTATATGGTGAGTGTCTGTAAATAATCTAGTCTGGACCAGACAATCCAACATTAAGAGCAGTGTTCTATGCAATAAGAGCGGTGTTCTATGCATTAAAAGCAGTGTTCTATGCAATGAAAGCAGTGTTCTATGCAATGAGAACAGTGTTCTATGCAATGAAAGCAGTGTTCTATGCAATGAGAGCAGTGTTCTATGCAATTGGGAACTGGTGATCAGTCAACCAAGTCAACCTCTTACTAATGTTGTGTAAGTGTGGGTTTCTGAAAACCAACTTAATCTTTATGGTTAACTTCCATATACTCATGTTTGATACTAATATTTAATACTTCACAGAGGTTTTCTGTGTCATCCAAGGGAATTACAGGACAAACAATCCTTCATCCTATATGCAGAAAAATTTGACTATGGATGCAAAGACTACTGTCCCCACAGGGAGGTAGAAAAAATCAAAATACTTTTTTTAAATATAACAATCTAGTAACAATAAGCTATCACTGAGTCAGCTACTGGCTGTGTTATATCATTTGCAGTTTAATTACAGTGATGATAATGATACACAACACTATAAGAGTAACTGGATTGCAACAATATTAAAACATAGTAGAAATAATATTTATTTAAGTGTCTAGGACCCCCATTTTGCAGTCCAGGATCCCTGAAAATGGAGAGTTTGAGTCCCAGGGACCCTAAAAAAAAACAGGACTCATCCCTGCATCCATTACTGCAACATGTGACTGGTCAGCCCTGCCCACAAACTGACAAATTAAAGCAATGTTTGTCAAGGTAATCAATGGTGACATGACTGGTAGTCGACCATGCTCAGCCACCTTTGTGGTCAAAGGAAAAACTATTTATTACTCATCCACATTGACTGTCACCATTATCAAATTATCCCCATACCTAATCCAATTGTAAACACACTAATTCCTGACAAATGTTTGCTCACAGAAAACTTGTCAGGGACTTTCTCAAGCTGCAACACCACTGTCTTCTTGATATTGTGTGCCAGAGTATTCAACCCTCATCATGAGTGCATGTTGTTTTGTCACATTCAGCGATGTTCAAGTGACAACAAGGCAGCCTGTGGATGATTATTTGTTTGTTTTCTCTTTAAATCTGCTCTCAGCATTATTACAACTATATGCTGGCAGCCTGTAAATAATCCAGTCTGGACCAGACTATCCAGTGATCAACAGCACGAACATTGGGGTATGATGACATGTGTCAACACAGTCAGTTCGCCTGACCACCAGATTCTGCCTTTTACAACTAGCATTGGATACAGAAGAATTTTCCAATGAGGACAGGGGCACCTCTCTTACATGAACTAAAAGCAAAGGTGTTGTTCATTATATTAGCGCCAAGACGATCATATTCATTTGTTGTACAACACTACACTCAATTTTCCAGCTATATGGCAGTGTGTCTGGACCAGGCAATCCTGTGATAGATCACATCTTCACCATCCATCCATGCAAATGGGACACAAAGTGCACAAACTAAGTCAGCAAGCCTGACCAACCAATCACATGTGCATGTTCTAAGAATGATGTTTCCTACTAGAGTGTAGTGTGTCTGTACCAGACAATCCAGTGATTAACATCATCAACATCCACCCATGCAACATGGATACAACATGGATACAACATGGATATAACAGGATACAACATGCACCAACAAAGTCAGCAAGCCTGACCAAGTAATTTCTTTTTCTGACAAGCATGGGTTAATGAAGACCAATTGTAGCCCAGATCTTGGCCGGATATAAGATGATCGCAACACCCATACTATAAAATTGGTTCATGAAGCGTGTGTCCAAAGACTACTACATGGAGTAAGCTGACCTAGGTCATTAATCATCAGCTACCAATCCCTTGCCTATTCTGCCCAATAATCCTAAAATGGAAACAAACATGAGTAATTGCAAGGCTTTTCCCTAGCAGAATCCTACTCTACCTCGGACTCCCCATAGGAAGACAGCAGTGAGAATCTATCCAGCCATGGAATCCCCACAAGGAGACAGACATAGGGTATGGATGGCCTATCAATAATATTAATAAGTCTATTCATAAAGTGCCAGATTCCATCCACCAAGTCAATGCTCATGGCACTACATTATTAGAACCCCGGTGACTGGATCAGTGTGTTCTTTCCAGTCACTCACGGAGCAAACTAATTTTCATGACCCACTGTTGCTTAATTCTTCCGATCTGTGACAGGTGCTACACACATGATGAATCAATCCTTATACAATGACAGTTGTGAGTTGGAAACAAGCACAGGTTTACAAGAACCTCTCATGCTTTACAAAACTCAGGCTGTCCTTTGCAGATAGGGTTAGCTGAAGCCCTTCTTTGCAGATGGGGTTAATAGAGGCCCTTCTTTTGCAAATATGGTTAATTCTTTGCAGGTATTGTTAACAGAGGCCCTTCTCTGTAAGTATTGTTAATTCTTTGAAAGTATGGTTAACTGAGGTCCTTCTTTGTAGGTATTGTTAACAGAGGCCCTTCTTTTGTAAGCATTGTTAATTCTTTTCAAATATGTTTAACTGAGGCCCCTCTTCGCTGGTATGGTTAATTCTTTGCGAGTATGTGTAACCGATGCCCTTCTTTGCAGGTATTGTTAACTGAGGCCATTCTTTGTAAGCATTGTTAATTCTTTGCAAGTGTGGTTAACTGAGGCCCTTCTTTGCAGGTATTGTTAACAGAGGCCCTTGTTTGTAGATATGGTTAACTGAGTCCTTCTTCAGGGAAACGGTTAACAAAGGCCCTCTTCAAGAAAAGTTAACTGAGGCCCTTCTTCATTGATTGGGTAACTGAGGATCGTCTTTGTAGATATGTAACCTTGGCCCTTCTTTGCAACTATGGTTAATTGAGTCCATCCTTCATGGATATGAAGTAAAATATACAGACAGTTTGATCACGTTCAGAAAACATACATTTTGTTGTATGCAACAGCAGAGAAAATAGATTGTTCACAAATTCCTATCTCTATATAAATCAAGCAGATCCCCAGCTCCCATAACAATCAAAATGACAAAACAAATCTATCAGCCCAGTTCAATGGCAATATGACCAGGTGTATACAACAGTAGCTACCATCTTGATCTGTCGGCCGCTGGAAACTGCCGAGTCACTGGAGTTATAATGAGGAGACCATACAATCCATCCAATGTCTGTATACCAAAATGTGCTCAGAATTAACGCCCAAATTACCAGCCCTAATAAGTACAGCCACTTCTGTCTGGACAGATATAATTACTTTTCCCTGGACTGTTGCAGCCCTGTGTTGGAGGAAATCCATAACCGACTATGCCACAATGCATCACCTTGCTACAATGTATTGTTCTGACACAATGTTTTGCCCTGACAGAAAGTTTCAATCTGACACAATGTACTGCTCTCACACAATGTATCACCCTGACACAATGTATTGTTCTGACACAATGTGTCATCAAGACACTCTGATACAATGTATCACCCAGCTACAATGTATCACCTTGCAACAACACATCACCCTGCCAATATGAATCGCCTAGCTGCAAAGGAGCATTATTATAGCATGTCTATATTAAGATTAATGTGATCCTCTTGTAAACCAGATAACACACCAATCTGTGCTCGTCTCCACATTCCAGCAGCAAAGAGGAAGCTCAGGTGAAATGTTTACTAACTTCATGTCTCAGAAAAACAATTCCTTTTTTTTATTTTGTTAAATGCCACATTCAGCAATTTTCTGTGACAGACTGGGAATAAGTAAATAAATCCAGTCATTGACGTCATGACCATCAATCCAAGAAGTTGGAAGCACATGGTGCTGGAAAGCTGAGCATGAGTGAGTGAGTGAGTGAGCGAGTGAGTTGTGGGGGAGTCTCACAGTCCCCGCTTCCAAGCATCATGTCATCGATCACAGGTTGAAGGGCCCCGATGCCAATGACTACATCATGACCAAGAGATAGAGCATTACCCAGCTGAAACGGCACCATGGTTGACCATGGTCAACCACGGCTTACCACAGTAAACCATGGTATTACCATGGTTTACCGTGCTAAACCGTGGTCACCAACATTTCTAGACCATGGTAGACCATGGTCTAACATGGTCATCATGGCAGACCATGGTCATTATAGACCATGGTCACCAGTAACCATGGTAGACCATGGTCTTTTCCATTTTACCATGGTAGACCATGGTCATCACAACTCATGATCACCAGAAACCATGGTAGACCATGGTCATTGTCCTTTTGCCATGGCAGACCATGGTCATCCTAGACAAAACCATGGTAAAACATGGTGTTTTCGTTCAAAGCAGTGGTTGACCATGGTCATTTCATGAAAGTCCATGGTAGACCATGGTCATCACAGAAAAATTTTACATTTTAAACTGTGATAAATAAAAAAAAGGGGAAACCTGATGGTTTCATGACTCTGTGTTTCATTTATGAATAACAAATCTTGTAGGTCCTTGTTCTTGCATTTGTGTGCATTAAACAACTAAATCTTAACACCTCAGTGAGTGTTAAAATGTAGTGTGATTTAATAAAAAAAATAGAACACGATGTCATAAAAATAATCATAAGCGGAACTATTCACTGATTTTACTAATATTTGCTGCAGAGATACACAAACAAACAACTGACGTCTTATACTCTGGAAAAGCAAAACAAAAATAACCCTGTGTTCATCTGAAAATATAATAGGCATGGTTTATTTCTCCCGATCCCTTTGTTAAAGTTGTCCATTAAACTGTGTAAATCTCGTCTCTCTCTAATACTAGTTTTTGTGTGGGGGTGCCTTTTTCTTCTTGTTTTAAAATAAACACAACAAACATTGTACGACAGAAAAGCTAAACAGTGTCTCAGCAATATAGACAGTTCAAAGAAAAACTCACCTTTTGTTAATAGCTACGCAACTAGTTGATACTGTAGAGGTTTTCTAATTGCCCTGAATAGTGATATTTAATCCATAAAGTACAGACCCTGACACAAATATATCCAAGAATACCCATGTAAGTCTAGAAAATATGGATTGTAGATTCCCTTAACTTCAGGCTGCAAATGAAGAAAGTCCGTTAAAAACCGTTATGACTTAAAAAATTGTGTAGCACAAGGTGTCAAAGTTCACGGTGCCTGTAAGGAAAGATTCAGTTTGTTCTCAGATTGTAGATTCCCTTAGCTTCTGCGAATGAAGAAAGTCTCAGTGCTCTATTTCATTATATTATTATAGTAACATACTATAGTATTTTCAATATGAACTTTTTTAAGTAAAATATGTTCATTTCAGAGACTAGTTGTTAGTCTATCCATAAAGTAAAACTTTGAAGTACGCTGTCAAATTCGTCTCATTTCATTGAATTTCTCCCGTGATTTTCTCGATCGCAAGTGAGCAGATACTTATAAGTACGTCTTTCGCATTGTTTATGGTGAAGCAAAAACATAAAACAGTAAAAACAACAAACAATTCACTTGGTACTATAAACAGAAAGAAATGTTGAAAAGAATTTTGATATCGATGTTTTTTTACAGCTTTCCAAACACGTACGTCGATCTACCCGTTGAAAAAAATCAGTGCTCTCCACTTTTGAACACATTTCACTGTCACATTCTGTTCACCACGTGCAAATACGACCATTAAGAAATTAGGTCAATTTTGACTAATGAAATTAAATTTATGGGCGGGGATATGTACATAAACTGTCCTTCCACAGATCGATCAAATCGATCAAGGGACGTGTGCACACAGAACATCAAGTTTTCGCAATTCCCACCGTTGAAAATAATACGACATAAATATTTATTCAAATTTCGACGTTTATGCCGAAATACTGTAATTCTAGCCATTATTACATCGTAAGATTAGAAATTATCCACTGTTGTGAAGTAACACGAACGCGCGGTACATGGCTCCGATTTTCGCGCCAAACACGGCCACGCCCTTCGTTCTTCCGTAATCTATTGCGACTTCATGTAAGCGCTAACCGTACAGCTTATTTATTACATATGCAGTTACGATTATATTCCTGGTCGTAGTAGATCTATGTGTATATATCTATGAAAACGTGTTGGTTTTAATTTTTTTCTTAAAAAATACGTTTCCACTTCTAACTCGCACCATTCCGGGACAAGCCGAATGGGGACGATCTCTTCGCGGCACGATGCCATAGCTGCTAGTGCTATGTGTCATGTAGACCTGTGTGAGCGCGCAAAGCGAGCGAGAGGCGCCAAACACAACTTTTGCCAACAGACAACGATCTAAGCGAAGAATAACCTAACGTATTAGCGATTCACGGATTTGGAGGATAATCCAATGTTGGATATGTGAAGAAGGAATAGACTAGATTTATGCCGATGGATACGTCTCAGGTTGATTTCCAATGGAGATGAGCACGAGCGGTAAGTAAACAACAGCAATATTGAAATCGTTTTGAGTGCCCCGATATTTAAATTGTTTTGAGTACCTTAAGGTTCGCATACGAACATAGGTAAAGGGGTAAGCAACACTCTTTGATTAGAATGACGTAAGACAATGTAACAATAACATATATAGCAATGTATGAAGTGTTTATGTCGTACATTCTCAGTGAATATCTCTCAAACGGAAGGAATAATGTGTGATGAACGTTAATTTGAGGTTTTATGTAATATGTTCCGTTCATTTATGTTAAGACACGATCAGTATATAACGGTACTTTAAAAACCGTTATGACTTAAAAAATTGTGTAGCACAAGGTGTCAAAGTTCACGGTGCCTGTAAGGTCAGCCTGAAAGATTCCGTTTGTTCTCAGATTACACACACAATAAAATACACTCAAATGATCATAAAAGGGAGGTAATTGCTATAGGCACGTTTATGGACACTCCATTTTCTTTCTATCGTATAAATTTGTATTCAGCTTTGTAATAACTGCTGTTTGTAAACCAATACTGAATGTGTCAGTACATTTTGCCATTCATTTAACGTGGAAATAGGTTCAAATACTTTGAGATACGTTTTTATCAGTATTATGATAGTGCTGATTATTATAAGTATTATGAAATTTTATGCATCATTTCAGAATATTGTATTTGGTTATGAATGTAGACAAGTGATTTGGAAGCCAGTTTTGTGTTTTGACTTCTATTGCATGTTTTGCTACTGATATACACTCTTCACATTAAAAGAAAGTGATTCAAAGTTATTAATGTATAGAAGAAATGTTTTTAAATAACATGATTTAGTATAATACTCAGGTGAAAAAATATCCGAAGTATGGGAAAATACTTAACATTTTCAGCAGTTATAAATATACAATTAAACAACACAATTTCAATATTTGCTTAAGAACCTTTGAAATGGGGAAACACTGTTATTAAATGTTGTTTGTGTGTTTTTCAGATTTCCACTGGACAGTTCTGAAGAAATGGTACTAATGTTGAAACACTGAAGATTAAGTTATGTTCCAGAGCCATTTGCTCTTCAAACTGAAGACTTAGATTCGATTCTTCTCCTGGGTAGAGTGTGTGTAGCCCCTTTCTGGTGTCTGTCGCCGTGCTATTGCTGGAGCATTGCTAAAAGTGGAGCAAAACTAAACTCAGTCAGTCACTCACTCACGCACTATCCCTGAAGCAATGTGGGTATCTTCTGTGATGTCCCCACTGCTCTTCGTGAAGGTTCTTCCAACATGTGTGTATAATCCTGTCTCGTCTGAGAGAAATTGTGATGCCCCTGTACAACTTCCAGGTAGATGATTTGGGGCACTCCTGTAAATTCTGTGTTGGTCGTGACTCTCATTGTGTTTATTTTTAAATCAAATAGTCTAATGGGATTTCTGAAATTGTATATTACTGCATGAAATGTTGTCCCGAAAGAGTTCATTTTCCTGGATACAGACTGAAGGACATCCCGTTTCTGTTTTAAAATAATAAATAATAATGTCTTCTGAAAAAAGATGAACATGTCCACATACCATTTTTCCTCAGCAGTGTAACTGGATTTATAATTCTAGCTGCACAGGATATCCCACAATCCCTGTGAGCTTTCCAACAGCTATCGTCAAATTGTCTTTCATTTAGATCTGAGGCAATGTTCGTAATAAACTTTGTCTTCGTAATGTAAACAGTTTGTTTTCAGTGCATGGGTCTTTTTTATGTTAATTCTTTAATATTTGATATTCTAATTGATTTCTATGCCATGGTGTTTGTGCTATATCAATTTTCTATGTAGGTTGTGGTGTGATATGGTTGGTTTTCAACATGGTCTCAATAGCCAAAGGTTATTCTGATGGTAAACTGTTGTGCAATCTAACGAACATGCTGTACTTACTATGGTCTCATTTTTTTCAGTAGTAATAAATGGTACACCATGGTCTCCTTTTACCATGGCAAACCATGGTACACCATGGTCTCTTTCTGCAATGGTAGACCATGGTTTTACTTAACCATGGTAAACTGTGGTGCCATTTACTACCACCATGATGTTTTGTTACCATGGTAGACCATGGTTAACCATGGTCTTTTTTTGCCATGGATGACCATGGTCCACCATGGTCTTATTTTATTCTGGTTTATCATGGTAGACCATGGTATGCCATGGTTTTTCTTTTACCATGGTTTACCATGGTACACCATAGTCACTTTTTACCATGGTAGACCACGGTTTTATTTTACCATGGTAAACTGTGGTGCCATTTACCGCCACCATGGTCTTGCTACCATGGTAGACCATGGCTTACCATGGTCTAATTCTGCCATGGTTGACCATGGTAGACCATGGTCTTATTTTACCATGGTAAACTGTGGTGCCATTTACCGGATGTGGTAAGCCGTGCTAGACCATGGAAACCATGGTCTGTGAACCATGGTCTACCATGGTCTACCATGGTATACCATGGTTTTTTCATGCTTATTTCAGCTGGGTAATATTACGGTGATTACTTCTGGAGACAGATAGATATAGGATATTTATATAGCACTATTTATTGTCAGGCTCAATTTTGTTTGTTCCTCAGAGGATACAACCAAGTGACCTGATTCCGGTGCCCCAGGACAACAAGCCGGCTCAAATGACCACAGATGCCAATATCCTGAATGTGATATGAAAGATGACATCCTCCACAATCTCCCACTAACAAGCAAATCATTTTGCCCCAGCATCCTACAGGGCAATATGAAAGTAGTCATCACGTCAGGACACACAAGATCATTGTTTATGGAGTTTGAGCTCATTATACAGACAAAAATGAATACAAATTATTGAAACTAATGACTATATCTATTTATTTATGAAGTACTTTGGGTTGGTCAAATAGAGCCGAACATCTATGATTACTTTCTTTTAAAAAACTATGGAATGTTGCGTGTTTGTTTTTTCACATTTTTGCACTACCTACCATAAATGGCTTCACACATCATACTGACCTGGGTAACAAACCTTCATCTTCAGCAGGGCAAGTAAACACCTTAACCACTTAGCTCCCCCATTGTCTACATGTTCAAAATATTTTATTCTGTGATGACCAGAGATGATATAAAATACATTTGACAATTCTAGTTAGTGGGTCATTATTTTAGTCATTAGCTATCTCAGTATAACTTAACCATCAAATATGGAGTAAGTGAGTGAGTTCAGATTTTTAGTCTTATGGTCAATATTTCAGCAATATCATCACAACACGAGTTATACATTTATAACGATGTTAGATGATACAACCTGCTGACAAAGGACATTAACACTAATATCTCCCTGATATATATTTAAAGCACATATACAATTACTCTTGTAGCATTTCACTATTTAAGACTATTTATATGAAAATGGGCAAAATAAACTGAAGAGTGATCACAGCAGCTGAAGCCAATCACCGTACTATGGACCCAAGATTGATTTACACCATTCATTTAGATGTTAGTGGCTAAAGACATATGAATTGAAGTAAGACAAATTAAAAAATTAAAACACATAGCAGGTCTAAATTTAATTTGAATTTGGGGGAATTATACACACTCTCAGGAACACTGCAGTAATCCAGCAAACAAACAAAAAATTGTAAAATACTTTTAAAGATACAAGCAATAACCTTTTATTCTTTATCTATTTCAAGACTTTGGGTTTTGGATGTAGTTGTCAAAAAACATTTTGCAAAAAAATTAGTATAAAGAATTCCATCACAATGTACACATATCGAAGCATGGCCCATTTATGACACCCAAGGCAACTTTCACCTGATCTGCTACCACAGAACACAGGCCGGACATAACACTGAACTCTTCCAATGGATAACATCATTAGAAGCTGCCAAGAGTGGAGATTCCATGGCTTATGTTGTTGAGACAACGAAAAAACGCTGTTCATGTTGCAGGTACTATTATCATCACAAGGCCTCCGACTAATTGAACACCTGTCTCCAGATGGTGCTTTGTTACGAGGCCTACATGTCCAACTTCGCAACTCCTGCTTTTTGAGAGCTGAGCCTCAGGCGTTAGAGGAAATTACATCTCACACACGGCTATTTTAAGACTGGATGCATATTGAAACCATACCGTATTAACTTTAAATCTGGCAAAATTACAAAAAGCATCTGAGTCTCTATGATATTCATTGTCAGCTCATGAATCCGTTCATTTCCCCAAGATCAGTCCACATCCTGGCTTTCTGTCAATATTAACCCTTGAGAGATATTTCTTTTCTCCATCTCTGTGGGCAGAATGTCTACAAGACACACAACGCACGCACTTGAAGAACACTCACTATATGACTCCCAATTCCTAGGTGAGGCAACTTTGTAACTTTCTCTTCTTGTTTGACTCGAAATCTCCACATTTTAAAATCAACAGACTGTCATGGCTATTTTCAATGAACCAGTTTTCATATTAATTTGAATGCTGGAAGTCAGGCTCTCTTGAAAGGAGAGAGTGAGTGAGGGGTATGGTTTTATTCCGCTTTTAGCAATATTCCAGCGATATCAAGGTGGGGGGCACCAGGAATGGACTTCACACACTGCACCCATGTGAGGAATCAAACCCAGGTCTTTAGCATGAAGAACAAATGCTTTAACCATTATGATACCCCACCACCCCATGAAGGGAAAGAAGGCTTTAATATTAACTGCATCCTTTGACTGATCCCACAACCCCTGCACCACTGGACATCATCAGACCCTTAACATCAGTAAATTAACTTTAGCCATTACATGCCATATGACACATAATTACATATTGACCTACCACTCACATAATCTCTTTCCTACATTCTAGATTACTCACGTTCTCCTGTAATATGTACTTTACATTAATATTTCATGTTAATATAGTAATATATTTATGAACACATTCCCATGATATTACTGAAACAATTCTTCATGGAAAGATGTCTTAATGATTGGTCCATATACAAAATGTTACTTGTTTTGATGAAAATCATTTAATAATTCAAACAAATTTATCAATAAAATAATAATAGATATGTTCAAATTCACACCAGTTGCTGTTTCCATGTTTTCATGCCAGTTGTCAATTATATCATCTCAGCATTTGTCGTTTAATTCTATCCTTGGACAAGGTGTTAAACGACAGAATAAATATGTGTTGTCAGAGACCATATAATAGAGGGACGGCCCTCAAGCCAATGCGCGAAACCATTAGCGCTACGGCTTGTACTGCGCAGCCTACCCGAAAGCTGCGAGGAACGTGTGTTCACCTCAGTCATAGATTTTGCGTATTTTCATTACAAAGGTAAGATTTAGTTTTTCTCATTTATTCTCATGTACATACATATATTTGTAAGAGTGCATCTGAGGTTTTTAGTGGTGCTAAAGTGTATACATGTCTTTGTATTTGATGAATGCTGTCATGTGTGATCGTTGTTCTGTGAGGACAATGGCGGCGGTGCAAAATCGTCGAAAGTCCCGTTTTTGATTTTCAGTAACAGCTACTAATTTTCAATACCAGTCCTTAGTTACTGGGATGTAATAAAAGCAGATTAGATAAAGTTTGGTTTAGTGGCATTTATAAATCTGTGGAGGACGTATAATTCCTTATTTTGACTCCTGCAATACGACGAAATGTGAATGTTTTCTGAAATATTTACTCCACAACACTTGATTTCCGCACGCTTTCGCAATAACAGCTTACTACCAGCATTTTTAAAATAAGTATGTGAACATGTACGGCGATTTCCTCTTTTGCTTGGTACTAAATTCATATGGCTATGATCAGTAGTTTATTTTTTATGATTTTTTACGTAAACCCGCATTTGCATCATGTATACTGCACATTTCAGATACCATGTAGCAGACGACACAACATTAATTTCGTTTGTTTATTATATGGTCTCTGGTGTTGTTTAACACAGCAGTCAACAACATTCCTGCAATATGATGTAGGTCTGTCTTGACAGACAATCCAGTGATGAACGCCATCAGCATCGATCCACACAGATGGGTTATGATACAACCCAATACCATTTGTCACCTTAACAAGCGTGGGTTGCTAAAGACCAGTTCAAACCTGGATGTTCATTGGTGCCTAAATATGTACATAAGAATTCCTTGTCTTGGCACAAGTGGACCGTGAAACTTCATAGTTTCATCATAGGTAACGGTTTCGTGGTTGTTCAGAATAACACAACTTAACAAAAGACCAATATTATGTTGTGTTGTATTGTGTCTGTAAACACTAAGTAAACGGCAGTGATTTGCCAGGTAGAGCAATTTGAGCAATAACCTGTCTAGAAGCCTCTGAAGATGCAGTCCGTTTCACACAAAAGCCGACCAATGATCTCCACCAATCATACTCCATCTTCAAACTCGTGATGTACAGAAACATATATACCAAAACATAAAATCTTGCAAGAAACATGCCAGGAATGCGTTAAAACAGTGGAAAAGTGTATTGAATCTAAGAAAATGGTTTAGAACATGCCAGCATAAGGCTAGTCATCCTCAGAGTGGACTCTCACTGCAGTTGTTCAGTAGGATTCGGCCAATCCTATCGATGATGACTTTTAACATTCCCTGCCAAACGACTGCAGTTGTCGCCATCCTGTCTCGCACACCTGGCTGTTCCTCTCCTTGCACTCCTCCCTCGTAACAACTAGTCAACTGTGTCAATATTTAAATATTTTTAGGACATAAATTCTGCAAAAATCTCACAGAATTGAAGTTTTGATTATGATCAGTGTTTCATTTCGTGTTATATGTTGTCATTGGTTTTCGAGTTAAACTGCAATTCAGTGGTCTGCTTTTGAGCCAAACAGACAGAAGCTCTTGGGTGAGTAAGTGTGTTTAGTTTTACGACACACTCAGTAATATTCCAGCAAAATTACAGTGGGGAATGTGTAACTCTTGAATCTAGAGCTAGTTAGTATATTTAGACTGTGAGAGAAAGTGTTAACATTGATTGACTGCCTTTGAAAGAGTTAATGTTGACTGATGTCAGAAGAATGATTTCAATTTTTGTGAAAGTGTACACAAGACAGCTCTGAGTCCAGCTAAACAGGCTCCACCATGGGATGACTGGTGACAGAAGACATCCAACCTGCCTCCAGCATTCAGAGAATCATTTGCAAAAAAAACTCAAGGTTATTTATTATACCTAAGGGATTATTCATTGATTGAGTATAGTTTTACAGAACTTTCTCAGTGTATGAAATAGCGTCTGCCCAGCAGCCTGCTGCTTGCTAGTTACATGGTGGGCTTGAAACTTCATTTCATAGCCAGCCCTGTGAGCCAATACATTGTCCAAGGGTATGTATGTGACCATGTCATTGACTAAGAGAAATATTTGGAAAATATTTTACAGTTGAGGTAGCTATATCTGTACAGTTCATGATCAATCAAACAGCAACTTTCACAGGTTAGCTTACCCATTTATCTAACACTAAATGTGACTGGTTTAGAGAATACTTTCAGCCAATGAATAATGTCACTCTTTTCTGATTTTCAGATTCAGGTGGCAGCGACACTTAATGAATCAATCATGACCACCAAGATATGTTTTTATTAAATTTGTTTTTGTACATGCTTAAGTTTACCTTACTACAGGTAATTCATTAATTCCTTTAATTTAACACCAAACCTCAATTACCTAATTTTAATACAGGACTGGTTTCATGTTACCTGGGCTGGAAACATTTTTTAGTTATCTGCTCTGTGGGCTTCCATGCATTTCAGGAGGTTCATACACTGACTTCCTGCAGTATTCCAGCAGTATCACAGGGGGGACACCAGAAATGGGCTTCACACATTGAAACCAAGTGGGGATTTGAACCTGGGTCTTCGTCATGGCAAGTGAACAGTTTAACCAATAGACTACCCCACCAGCAAGTCTTTGAACTTAAACATGTACTTTAATCACTTAAAGTCAAGGTCCCTGTTCCTCAAAGCCATCATAGAGCTAGGATGATAGTAACTCAAATAACGTGAGTGAGTTTAGTTTTACGCCGCACTCAGCAATATTACAGCTATATGGTGGCGGTCTGTAAATAATCGAGTCTGGACCAGACAATCCAGTGATCAACAACACGAGCATCGATCTGCGCAATTGGGAACCGATGACATGTGTCAACCAAGTCAGCGAGCCTGACCACCCGATCCCGTTAGTCGCCTCTTACGACAAGCATAGTCGCCTTTAATGGCATAAAACATAAAGTTATGACTGTTGTAGCGCTACAGTCCCTTTGAGGACAGAGGCCCAATTGTTGTAAATGCCAGTAAGTGTTAAGATGCTGCTAATCCACAAATATAACATGGACAACCAATCACTGACATCATGTTGTTACAGGGTACCATATATTACCATAGAGACACCAATCTCATAGATAAGCCATGGTCCCAACTAGTATCAAAATACTTTGTTCCATACTTCAGCTGAACCAACAACCTTCATTCATTCTTTCCAAGTGATCAGTTGTCGGAAGTAGAGCTCAACAAACTCATACTGGATTGCGCAAGTTAATCCTGTCGTTAAACTATTTCATGACAAAAACTGCTCCTTACATATGCTTGCAATCTAGTTATTCGACTTCAGTCTACATTATTCACAGCAGTTAGAACCATACTGTATCTATTCACGCTCAGAATTAAGGGTTGTTGACTAAAAATGGATACAATTCTTGGAAAAACAAACTAGAGGTTAATAATCCTGTCTAGTGATATTTAAATCCTGTCTAGTGAAATTTGAATCTTGTCTGGTGATATTTAATTGCAAGTCTAACATCAACACTGACAACATTCATTTCTTCTTGTTCACATGAAGTGATATGGATACAATGTCTTTTCCTTATCATCAGACAAAAGTTTGATGAAAGAGTAACCTGTGGACAAGCCAACCCCCCTCAACAGACTGCTTTGTTTGGTCCTCAAATTCATCTTGGAAAATTCCAAAATTGACTGGGTTCAAAATAAAGTCAAGATAAAGAATAATTCTTGTTACATATATATTATTTATATTTGAGTTGTGAAAGCAGTTTCTGCTATCTGTGCAACAGCCATTATGTATATTCTGCTAACAAGTGTGTGGAACAGTTTGGACTTTTATCGTAAACTTGAAATATATTCAAGCATCAAATTGTGTTTTAAATTAAGATGAATGCATATAATATAGCATTATGTGAATTTCCCTGAAGAGGGACGGAAGTTAAACAATCCTCGCCACAAAAGATTATTGTTTCATTCCTTCAGCTTAATAATGAATAGCACTTCTGTATGGTTGGTCCATTTTATGATACTCTGATAAGCTCCATTTTTGCAGTGTGTTACGCTACCTAGTCAGTGAACTTACGTCAGTTCATTAAAGTGTCAGAGGTATTTTATAACACTGATTAATTCAAGTCGATTGTGATAAAATATTTACTATAAAAATCAGAAAGAGATTTCCCGTGAGCTTGTAACGGTTTCTGGTTTAGAAATACTGCAGTCTACCAGAAGAAAACATTGCTTGTAAGTAACAACAGAAAATGATGAAGTACCTGTTACACTCAGTGTTTTCCATCTTGTCAAATTACATGTGTGTGTCAGCATCAGATTTACTATTTATAGTTGTGTTCCGATTAAATGAAACAATCGAAGATTGGTCACAGTGACCAAACGACCAAGCAATCGATCACATTTTCTCATATAGAACACAAAGGATTTTGGAACTACTGATTTAGTGTTTGAAAGTTGTGAGAGCCCAAAAATGTGTTTTTTTTTCTTAGAAATTTTACTCCACTGACTGAAAAGTCATGATTTGATATTTCATGAAGTCTCCAGGAAGTGTTTGATCATGATATATTAGTAATCATTCTAAAGTAGCAAGTTGCATCATGTTATCCCAATCTGCAATAAAAACATGTATAGGAAAACATGAAAACTGCTGCTAACCAATGTTTTTTTATGATTGTTTGTTGAAGCAGTCATTGATTGTGGTATTGCCACCAATTCCCAACACTAAATATCTGTCAGTACTGTGTGTTGTGAAGTTCTTCTGTATTCTGATTGGCTGACCTGATGTCATGCCATGGTAACGACCAATCATGAACTATTTCCATCTGCAAAAACTAGGGAACTATACATTGTCCTGACTAGTGTTTATTATTTTCATTTACGTTCAACGAGACTGTTGTCTTGTCAGGACAAAAGGTAATTTATTTATCATAACTAGCACTATATCTTTTTTCTTCAAATTTGTTGCAAAAGTGATAGTTTTTGAGGCAGACAATTTCTATTTCTCCACCCCCTTACCCCATCTGAAACGTTATCCTTTTGTAAATCATTTTCTTAGACAATCAATTTGGTACTCCCTGCAGTCATCAGTTTCACACAAAAGGAACTGCAATTGCATTTTTTAAAAAAATTAATTTCATAGTTTATTTGTTATTTATCACACAGAACTGTAGCGTATTTCGGTGACAAATACAATTGCTGATATTTTTTCTGCTTTTACAATTATTTTGACATCAAGTGTCTTTGCTTAGCATGAATTTTCTTTGTCATCTTCACTGGAAATGTCTTTTGCTTGATGTAAATCAGCTCGTATTGATACATCCACATCAAAAATGACATCAGGAACATCTTTTACAGCTCCACAATCCAAGGTCACTGACAAGTTTTAAGGTAAAATCAAAGCGGAAACCATTGGCAATAGGTACATGACATTATGTCACGTGATACCCACTTCTGGTCATTAACTGTTGGGTGTTTCTGTAATAGGCGGAAATATTAGCATTTTTTTTACATGTTTATTGCGATTTTACGTTTTTGTTCAATAACTTCCTTGAGAGGCACATGTTTACTGCGATTTTACCTTTTTGTTCAATAACTTTCTTGAGAGGCATATAGAAGTTGGAACAGAAAGAAAGGATAACAACGTGTTGATGAACAACTTCTCTATTGATGGTTAATCCACATATTGTTATTCGTCCTTTTATCAAGGACTTTCTTGAGAGACAATAAGAAGATGGAACAGAAAGAAAGGATAACAACATGTGGATGAACAACTTCTTTATGGCTTATTAGTATATATATTGTTATCCTTCCTTTTTGTTCAACTTTGATCATTAATGTGACTTGTAGAATGCTTCATCTCTATTAAAAAAACACCCCCAACTTTTGTATTAGTCATAAGCAAGAGTAACTGAGCACTGGATTATCCCTGCCATGTTTCCACCTAGCTTGTCCCAAGATTAGTGTCAGAATATTTGCAAAACCTCTAAATCAGGAGAGCTGTTTCAATCATTTGACAAACACAGATTTAACCCAGGACTTCCATATGGAGACGCCAACAAAATTACCTGTGCATTTCAAACAAGACGGCTGTTTGACCAATTTTTTACACAAAGTTCCTAATGAAGGACTGCAACATTTCAGGTCTGATGTGACCAATACAAGAAAGCAAACACACCGAGCCTTACAGGGACAAAAACGAAGCAAGTATACAGAAGAATGATGAGATCCCTGAAGCAAAGACCAGGCTGTTTCAGAACTCCTGGTGTTGTGTTCAAGATCTGCTGCAATTTCTGTCAATTAAAAAACAACCTGGAGGATAGCCTGCCATGATAACGCCTTGTCCAGTAGTTTTCCAAAGTGACTGTAATGTTATGGCAGCCGTAAATTCTATACTAAGGTAAACCTCATGCCAGTCGTAGAACAACAGCTTCATGAATCAGGACACTGCTTCAGACTTGTCATGTCAAGTAATTCAGAATAAGCAGACTTTTTTATGTTGCCACGCAGACTTCAATAATTTTATTTTTATCTTCAGACTCCAAGCCAAATGTAATCACACAAATGGATTATGAATGTGAAGATGAAATTAGCTTCTAACTTGTCTTTCCAAATTTGGAGACAAAGCACAGCACTGCAAACAAACAGATCCATTACACTGGCTGAAAAAGAAACAATCACCTGATACAAATGCAGTAATTTGATTTTTAAAAGCAAAAAGCATCTACCTGATTACAGCTCAGAGCGGAGCACCAACCTGATAGAATCAGGACAACATGGCTTGCCTCAAGACAAGTATGAACACCAGTACTTTGATTACTGGAAACATTCATATTGACTTTCCCATAATAATAGCACGCAGGACAATAACCTCCCATATTTCCCCCTAATAACTGAATGGGGACCAATAATATTTATTTCCTCATTAGTGGAATTGCTCACTCTTGTAACTGTTCAGTGCTGGATTATCCTGGATGATATTGCTTGTTATTTTCCTCCCAAATTTGGGCTAAAGATACATTGTCAACAGAGGTCCGGTTCTACATTTAACAAGCATAACCTGTTGCTTGGAAGGTACTATTTCACTATGCAATGGGTTTTAAATACCGGGTCCAGAAGTATGGGGCATTTTGGCACAGGTGCAAATACTAACAGGTATATCACACAGGTGTAACCACAAACAGCTACATCACACAGACATACACCCCTTGCTATATCACACAGACGTAAACATCCTGTTATATCACACAGGTGTAACCACACACAACTATATCCTAAAGGTGTAAACACCCTGCTATATCATACATAGAAGTAAACAACACAGCTACATCACACAGGAATAAACACCCTGCTGTATCCCACAGGTGTAACACCTGGTTATATCTCACAGGTGCAAACATCCTGCTGTATCCCACAGGTGTAACCACACACAGCTATATCCCACAGGTAGAAACACCTTTCTATATCCCACAGGTGTAAACACAGGTGGAAACACCCAGGTATATCACACAAAGACGTAAATACACACACCTAAATCAAACAAGAATTTACACACACAGCTACATCATACACGTGTAAATGTTTAAAGCTGCATCACATAAGACATACACATACATAGTTATATCACAATGGTGTAAACAAAGTTGATCAAAATCATTATTTGGCAACACTGATGTGCTGAAATTGCTATCACATGTCTAAGATCATAAAACAATACATCACACAACAGCACAACATTTTCAACAGTAATCAACATCAATCTTTCCCTCAAAGGAAAATAGTGTATCAGTTTATATCCTCGAAGTATTCTGCACTATCCATGCATTTTGCAACATACAACCATCAAGTAAAAGATGTTATGTCCATTCATCACACATAACCATGCATTTCAACTTACATGATCCTTTGCTTCCACTTCCCACTGAAACTAAAAGTGTTTACCTACAGACCCATCACATTCTGAAACCACATGCTGGACACAGAGGGTTCCAAGGAAGGCCACATGGCTCCAGAATTCACCTGATACCAAGAACGTGTCAGGTGAGTTAACATGTCAATAACTACACCACAGAATCTGGGTGTCAGGAATATAAAAAGACCAAAATAGCCACTATTGTGATTGCAGTCAAGGAATGAAAATCATACATCAATGTTAGGTACAGGAATACTCCTCATACAGAGTCTGACGGACAACTTTCCTACTACATGCACAGAGGTGCAGCTACGTTCAATACCAATCACAATGTAAATGAATAACTTGCCTGTCCACCAAACTCCATGTCACACGTGCCATAAATGCTGTATATCACACTTCCCGCCTGCTAAAATATCCGTGTGCATCCATAGCAACAATAATGGCAATGAGAACACAATGGAGATGGCGTCTGTACATCCGTAACGCACACTGGATGAGTGTTGAGTATATTAAGCATCTATTGACAGCCCTGTCGCTCCATACCTCTCAGTCAACGCTCAGCCATTGACGGCTTCATTTAATCCTCTCTGTAATCATCCACGGAAATTGGGTGAAGGAGTGGGAGATAGTTGTGTGGATATGACTGGGTGATATGGACTGTTATCATATAGAGGCAGCATTCATTGCTACAGTTGTAGGATATAAGTGAAACAGATATACTCAGGTGGATATGACTGGGTGATACGGACTGTTATCATATGGAGGCAGCATTCATTGCTACAGTTGTAGGATATAAGTGAAACAGATATACTCAGGTGGATATCACTGCGTGATATGGACTGTTATCATATGGAGGCAGCATTCACTGCTACTGTTGTAGGATATAAGTGAAACAGATATACTCAGGTGGATATGACTGGGTGATACGGACTGTTATCATATGGAGGCAGCATTCACTAATACAGTTGTAGGATATAAGTGAAACAGATATACTCAGGTGGATATCACTGCGTGATATGGACTGTTATCATATAGAGGCAGCATTCATTGCTACAGTTGTAGGATATAAGTGAAACAGATATACTCAGGTGGATATGACTGGGTGATACGGACTGTTATCATATGGAGGCAGCATTCACTAATACAGTTGTAGGATATAAGTGAAACAGATATACTCAGGTGGATATCACTGCGTGATATGGACTGTTATCATATGGAGGCAGCATTCACTACTACAGTTGTAGGATATAAGTGAAATAGATATACTCAGGTGGATATGACTGGGTGATACGGACTGTTATCATATGGAGGCAGCATTCATTGCTACAGTTGTAGGATATAAGTGAAACAGATATACTCAGGTGGATATGACTGGGTGATACGGACTGTTATCATATGGAGGCAGCATTCACTAATACAGTTGTAGGATATAAGTGAAACAGATATACTCAGGTGGATATGACTGCGTGATATGGACTGTTAGCATATGGAGGCAGCATTCACCACTACAGTTGTAGGATATAAGTGAAATAGATATACTCAGGTGGATATGACTGGGTGATATGGACTGTTATCATATGGAGGCAGCATTCATTGCTACAGTTGTAGGATATAAGTGAAACAGATATACTCAGGTGGATATGACTGGGTGATACGGACTGTTATCATATGGAGGCAGCATTCATTGCTACAGTTGTAGGATATAAGTGAAACAGATATACTCAGGTGGATATCACTGCGTGATATGGACTGTTATCATATGGAGGCAGCATTCACTGCTACTGTTGTAGGATATAAGTGAAACAGATATACTCAGGTGGATATGACTGGGTGATACGGACTGTTATCATATGGAGGCAGCATTCACTAATACAGTTGTAGGATATAAGTGAAACAGATATACTCAGGTGGATATCACTGCGTGATATGGACTGTTATCATATAGAGGCAGCATTCATTGCTACAGTTGTAGGATATAAGTGAAACAGATATACTCAGGTGGATATGACTGGGTGATACGGACTGTTATCATATGGAGGCAGCATTCACTAATACAGTTGTAGGATATAAGTGAAACAGATATACTCAGGTGGATATCACTGCGTGATATGGACTGTTATCATATGGAGGCAGCATTCACTACTACAGTTGTAGGATATAAGTGAAATAGATATACTCAGGTGGATATGACTGGGTGATACGGACTGTTATCATATGGAGGCAGCATTCATTGCTACAGTTGTAGGATATAAGTGAAACAGATATACTCAGGTGGATATGACTGGGTGATACGGACTGTTATCATATGGAGGCAGCATTCACTAATACAGTTGTAGGATATAAGTGAAACAGATATACTCAGGTGGATATGACTGCGTGATATGGACTGTTAGCATATGGAGGCAGCATTCACTACTACAGTTGTAGGATATAAGTGAAATAGATATACTCAGGTGGATATGACTGGGTGATATGGACTGTTATCATATGGAGGCAGCATTCATTGCTACAGTTGTAGGATATAAGTGAAACAGATATACTCAGGTGGATATGACTGGGTGATACGGACTGTTATCATATGGAGGCAGCATTCACTGCTACAGTTGTAGGATATAAGTGAAATAGATATACTCAGGTGGATATGACTGGGTGATACGGACTGTTATCATATGGAGGCAGCATTCATTGCTACAGTTGTAGGATATAAGTGAAACAGATATACTCAGGTGGATATGACTGGGTGATATGGACTGTTATCATATGGATGTAGCATTCACTACAGCTGCAGGATGCATCATACACTACTACAGCTGTAGGATATGAGTAAAACAACAGATATACTCAGATGGACATGACTGGGTGATATGCACTGTTATCATACATAACATTTCACTACTTCGAAATGGCACTGAGTAGTCATGTAATCATATGGATGCAGCACCCATTACACCAGCTGTAGGACATGGTTGAAACAACAGATACAGTTTGTTGTTACATGTTATCATATAATGTAGTACTCATGACAGTAGCAACATTGTGATAACACCTGTAGCACCTTTTTTCACAAGAACATCTATATGCATGTGACACATGTTATCACATAATGCTGTACTAGTGACAGTGGCAACTGGATGATAACACTCTGTTTCCCCTACTTCCAGAAGAACATCCATGACAGTGGCAACCATAGTTGCAATATATCGTACGATGACAGTATCATCACATCTACCAGAATCACATAATAAGCAAACTCAGCATGCAACAACAGTCATGATGAAACTCACATGATCTGCTCCACACAACTGTTCCCCAGTCATCACAGATACAGACTGAACTTTAATGAGCATTCTGTCTCCAATGACGGCCACATAACCTCCATACTATCGATATATCATCACACAACCATAACCATCACAGTAATCCTTCTCCATTACATTATGGGCATCCGATATACGTGGACATGGATCGTCTTTACCAATAATTCGCCACCTAAATGATGGATTGAACTTGTACGTCATTCTGAACAGGGCCACACAATACACAGTAGTATACATGATCAGTAGCCGGTCTGGGGTCACATATGGTAAATAAAACGCTAATATCATATAAGCTGATTCAAAACATGGTTGATATAGCCTGGGTAGTTATAGGGCACTACGCCATTCATGACACTTCAGGTTATAAGGTCGTATTAAATTAGTCTCACACCAAGGGCATATTTCTTCTCAATATTTTCTATGCTTTCATGTGAAAGAAAAATGGAAAAGATCTTGATATTCTCCTTACAAACTATCTCGGTAACAAGATACACGATAAGACAAGCTGATCTATCCCAAGGTCAGAGACGTAGCTTACGACCATGATCCATCGAGAACCATTTTGACGTTCTGAAAATTGAGTCCATATTTAAAGCTTGAACAGCATTGATCTCTAGAACGTCAAAAGCAGCTACAGCCATCACTTGACTGAGATGGTATCCCATAGAAACTTGATTAATACAAACTTTACATGTGCCTGAATACCACACATACTTGTTATGATATCATCATTTTCAGGGAACACATCATGGGAAGCAAAAATGCCCCATTATTTAGACTTATGACTGCATCGCATGAAAGGAGGAATTATTGAACTTGATCAAAAAACTGACCCCATATTAGATGGGTAACAGATCTCTGAAGCCATCTGCCAGTTGCAGATTATCCAGATTTATTTGACCATACTATCAGTGTTGTGGAGCCAGAGAAGTGAAAACATTTTGACACAAGCTAGAGAATTGGGGGTTTTTAACTACAAAACAACTAGTCATTTGTTTGATGTTTGTGGCTGGGATTCTACTCCTGCCAATCACTGATGCAGAAGGAGGATATCTCATGTCATGATGTTGGGAGGATATCTCATGTCTCTTGTCAAGGTTCACTCCCCATGTCTTGGAAAATCTCACCCTATCAGCTTCACATTCAAGCAAGAGATTCATAGTTGTCAAGATGGCAGAATGTTCTATTTCTAGCCACACAGAGGAACTGGACTAAAGTGCAACAAATACAATATAATAAAAAAAATGGTTACAGTATTAAAAACAGCCACAATTCATCAGGATAAATTAATATGAGGGGGATGTGTTATTGCGTCTTGGAGGTTTTCTCAGAGAGCCAAAATATCACAGGCAACTTCATCAGTCCTGTGATAGAGAAGTGTTTGGGCCAATTATCAGCCATCAAAGATGCATAGAGTTTATACACCAAGTGGGTGATACAAGATCATGAAGGAACTCCTTGGTGTTATCACAGTAACAGAATCTGTCACCTGCTGATGAGGATTAACACCTGTATCACGTACTTGAAACAGTGCGACATTCCAAACTTGGCATCCACAGACCTTCATGATGCAAGTGAATGCAGTCTTGAACATGCAGCTAACAACAGTCTAACAATATCATCATGATCTACACATAATGATGTCTGGTCCATACTTACATACTTTTAACACTGATCATGACTTATGCAGGGATCACTTTGTGGAATAGAGCCATTTATTGTCAGAATGCTGTGTTAATTAGCATATGAATTGAATAAAATTTGTTAACGTAAACAAGCGGTTCTACGATAATTTCATCAAAAACAATGACATAAATCAAACAGGTAAGTATGACAAGATTGATACATATACCTGGCAAAGAAAGACATGAATTCTTCTGATGTGAATCAGGTGGTTGTTTTATCTACAGGGATGAGAATAGGTATGCACAAAAAAAGAGAAAAATGGGCTAGGTCTCTTTGGAATCAATTGTTAATTGAAACAATACAACATATATCATATATGAATGACACCAGTGCCATCAAATACACACAATTCCATGGATTCGTGGAAAATTCTCATTCCTGAATCTATGTGCATATTATCACCCACCCACAAAGTCAGCATCCAGTCAATAAAGAGTAGCATCAAAACAACATTCACAGGACCTGTCTGTCTTGACAAAAGGCAAGAACCTTCAGGCTGAATCTAACCAGAAGAGTGAAGTCAACCTCTCAGGGAGAGGTTGGCCATTTCCAATGACATGGTCAGAAGAGGCATAGTGAAAATATGAATTAGAAATGAAACCTTAAGCATTGAGATGACGCCTACAGGCAGTTTCATTCCTTGAAGGATTGTTTGCATGATCTTGAAAGTCTCTGAATATTGCCAAGAAGTCCAATACATGATGATTTAAGTTCACAGAAAAATATTTTCCTCAAAACTCTTTTGAATTCCATAAAATTCCACATTTGTGAAGAAACTCTGCTTCAACAGGATTTATTAAATTTTTACAAATTTATGCAATGCCACGTGATCAGTCTAGCCAATCAGAAATCAGGAATGACTGTGAATAGAGCAATGATTTAATTATCGGGCATTACAGTACATGGTAACTACTTGATCTGGGCCTCATAATGTACACCTTGTTTCCTTTAGTTACAGAAACATATTTAGACACTTATGTCACTTGGGACAATGATTTAGTGACGTACAAAGTTCACTACTCAAGCAGCTTCTATCTGTTACTGAAGTCAAAAGCCTGGCAAAATAAAGAATGGTTAAAAGTTCTGGAAATCGATTGTTCTGTTTCAAATTTGAGGGGAACAAACCTAACGGGAAACCTCAAAATCTTAAATGTATGGGCTAGCGGAGTAGCGTTATGGTTAATATGTTCCCTTGTCTCAATGATTTCCCACATGGGTACAATGTATGAGGTCCATTTCTGCTGCCCCAATCATGACGGAATGTTGCTAAAATCCTTCACTCCATGGCTAGAAGCAGTGTCTGAGGATGAGCTTATGACTAATCTCTGGTCTTCTAGTCTTCTTAAAAAAAAACAACAGGACTGCTACATTATATCATCATTTTTCCATTAAAGTTTAATAAACTCCTCACTTTGATCTGCAGCATTTCCTTCATTCCTGTTCAATGTTAAGGTTAATTACATGAACATTACTGAATGTCCATCGTGGACACCGAGTTTATAAAAAACAATGAAAATACAGCTTTCTAGGAAAAAGACAGCAACTTTCTAACCCATGACAATGAGCTCCATGTGTTTCTGCTGGCAGTTGTTTGAGGATGTATACCACCCAGTGAATAAACTAATTATACAATACAGAGAATTTAAAGATGTGGAACAATGACAAAGCATATTTTCAACCAAATGAAAGAATTTATTGGAAGCATAAAGATTCTCTAATTTTCACACATGAAATGAAAGTTACCTTGTTGGCAAGAAGTCCAGGTTCAATGACCAGAAATGTCATAGGACTATTTATGACTAAAAGTATGACAACTATGTCATCAGAAATACCTCACAATAGTACTAATCTACACACACAATACACAATACACTTTTGTTCATGGACCATTTCTAAAATATGATCCAATAGTGCTTTTTTTCAGAACATCAAACATAAATGTGCCACCACTCTCCACTGAAGAGTGCTTTCTCTCACGACTTTTGAATATTTGATCAAAGTTACTTTTCTAATGATTATTGAGAATTATTACATATTCAAGAATGATCTATCCCTATGATCAATTTGACTGCCAGTTTATGACGTCTTAGTGTGTGAAGCCCAATTTGAGTGAAGCACTCAGTATACTGTTGCAATCTTTTACGGTGAACCATAATGCCTTCCCCAAAACCATCCTCTAGTAAGTACCATACAGACCAACCACTTGGCCACCCATGAGCCTCACTCTGTACAACAGACATTAGCAGCCAAAGCTTGCACGCATGTTTACCTAATGAACAGGAGGGGATGTATTTACGTGTCTCCTAGATACTGTGAACAATCACTTGTTTAAATCCACAACATCAAATACTTGCTTCAAGAAGAACTTATTGACAAAGATCTTCCTAGTTATGACAAACATCAGTACGTAAACTGAAGTCAAGGCTGAAGTGTGTGCAGAAATAACATACTTGGCAGCAGAATTTGACACAGCTATGAGGAAAACAGATTTAGAGGAGGTACTTTTATAATTCTTATCAATTCCAATGGAGTTGGAAGCCATCCCTTAAAGATTTTGAAAGAGAAAACACGGATTCCCCACACAGTGAGACAGCACAAAGATCACAACCTGACCAGACCTTGGTTTAACCCAACACCAGCGGAACAACAAATACCATCAAAGAGTATTTCCAGAATTTGCTGCCAATACTATCATGTCTCAAAATGTATTGTATGTATTTTACATCCTGGTCACGATACAGATTTACAAGAGTTTGGTCATCACTACACACTTTATTTGCAATGAAATATACAACTTTGGATAAAGTCCAAATTTAACACTGAACATAAGCAAAGGCTGTAGGCCAATACAGTGTTCCCAGAAATTATTGAGAAAATCTTTGTTTTTTTTCTAATGATGCTAAGATTGGAAAAAGGGCTTTCACTATGCACTAAGCATACTAAATAATGGAGACAACTCTTGAAGGCTTAGAAGGCAGCTCATTACGTCAAGAGTTATCTCCCTTGTCTGAGCAGACGGCTTCCTGTGTTGACATGGCAGAATTTACAGCAAGAGAGAAAAGAAAGCTCATTCTAGATGATTTTGAAAGGGGTAAGGCTGATGCTAAAGTGTTAGCTTGTAGAAATGGTATTCCTCTGTCTACAGTATACAGAACTTTGAAGAATATTCAAACAGGAACCGGGATAGAGCACAAAGCAGGGGCAGGTCGGCCTAGGAAATTCAGTGTTGTGGATCGCCGAAGACTTGGGCAGATTGTGAGTAGGGGCAAATTGAAAAGTGTTGAGAACATCAGAAATGAAATGATTAGCAGAGGAAGTCCTCAGGTATGCAATGAAACAGTTAGGCAGGAATTACAGAGACTTAATTGGGTGACAAAACGTGGAATTCCCTCGCCGTTGATGAAAGATGCACAAAGGGAAAAACGTTTAAACTGGTGTCGGGCTCATGAAAATCAAGATTGGGATAATGTTTTCTTTTCCGATGAAAGTTCTGTTTGGCTTTTCCCTAATTGTGTGAAAATTTGGACCAAAGATACTGTCAAACCTATCTACCAGCGACCAAAACATACCCCGAAGTTTCACATGTGGGGTGGCATATCGGCTCGCGGAGTGACGCCATTGTGTGTTTTCACGGGAAACTTGACAAAAGAAAGATACGTTGACATTCTAAATGGTCACCTTCTTCCGACAGCACAAACATTGTATGAAGATGATTGGATTTTCCAGCATGATAATGACCCAAAACACACTGCGCGCTACACAAAACAGTGGTTGTCGGGCGAAAATGTTCACGTTTTAGACTGGCCCAGTTACAGCCCAGACCTAAACCGAATTGAGAATGTGTGGGGAGTCATGAAGGACAGAATAAACCAAAAGGGACTGAGAAATATTGAAGATACGAAGGCCGAGGTGGTCCAATATTGGGATACCCTGTCACACGATTACCTACAAACTTTGATGGGTAGTGTGCCTAGGCATATTCAGGCATGCATTGCTGAGCGAGGAGGTCTAACAAAGTACTAAAACAAGACTGACACTGTAAAAGGATGATGTTTTAACATGTTTATGTAAGTAAAACGCCAGAAGTTAATAAACGTAATGAGTTACATGACGCAACATGATTCTCAATAATTTCTGGGAATACTATATACTTATCTTACCTCACACATAAATGTCGTTTTCTGACTCGCTAAGCACTCTTTTATAATTTTCAATGTACCCTGCTGCCAATGGCAACTCATTTGGTACCTTGTGGAAGGACTTCTTTATCTTGAATAACATTGAATCTTGCATGATGCATGGAAATTACTGATGTCTTCCAAATGCAAATCAATGGAAGGGATATACCTCTAAATCCGTTATTCTTGTGTTGTCTGCAAAGTTTAGTAATAGCTACGGAACAATTCCAAAGCATAAATTTCAACAAAATGTCCAAAGGTAGTCCCTGTGAGTATTAAGAAGGGGAATTACACAGCGGAGACTATATATAAGTGGGAAAAACAGCAAGATGCGAGATTCAAATCATTGGATTTACACAGGTCTGCTGACATGTGTGATCTGATACTGGCTCGACCCTACTAAGACATCCACTATATCAAAAAAATAAGACTGACAGTAAGTACTGTATGAGCCATCTGCTATATTCAGAAGTAGAACACCCAGTAGATTATCAAATCAGAGACAAAAACGACTGTGCTATTTTTCAGTTACGCCTATGTAGTTTCATAAACAGTTAAAGGCCCATCCATCATGTGAACAGCAGGAGCTGAAATCAATAAATCAACACAATGACAAGATTACTTGAATTGTTGCATTTCCAAATTTAACAAGAAGTTTCAATATGATGTCTTATCAATGTCATAGTGGATAAAAAGTGCTCATGCTTGAACCCTATAAACCAATGGTGCATAGCATAAGGTACACCTACAACATGGTGTGCGAGTGTATGTAGTTTTATGTTACAGTAAGCATTATTACAGCTATATAATAGGTTCACATAACTGACCATGTGTGAACCAGATGACTGAAAGGTCAGTAATATTTGGTACACATACAACATGATGTGTGTGAGTGTATGTAGTTTTATGCCACAGTCAGCACTATTATTGCTGTATCAGGAGAGTAAACTGTATAATACATGACCTATAATCAAACCATCCAGTAACACACAACTTTTTTACAATGTTTTACCACCAAATTCTTACTCTCACATATTGGACAGGGCATAAACTACAATATAGAAATGAGTCATATTTTCACAATAGAAAACTAGTGCTGCAGGTAACGTTGGGACTTAAATTTGATTTAAATTTTAAAATTGTCCTGTAAGACATATTAAAATACATGATAAAATAGGATATTTAATGTTGGAAGAAAAACATTTGAGGAAATATAGTCCAATGTGTTTGGTTTGCATAGGCAACACATGACTTCTCATTGTCAGCGATTCTATACTTGACAATTTGTAAATATTAACACTGCCCTCAATAAACTTCAATATTTTCTATTCTAAACACTCAACCAGAAAATTTAAAAGGCAGTTAATCGGATTGCTTCAACCACTTCATGATGACAAAAACCCAAGTTAATAAATATCTTCCTAAAATCATGTCCAATCAAAACATAATCCAATCGATAAGGATTACCTTAAAAATCTTGTCAAAATACATCCACGGCAAAACAGCACTCAAGGGTATGCCAAGTTGTATCCCCCGGCTGGGAGTCAGTTATATTTCATTGACACCATTCAGACAGTGAACATCAAGCTGTCAATGGCCTATTTTGGAACATGGTTGGAATCAATAGATGACAAGGCACATCTTAACAGAAACTTCAGCAATATCTGCAGCAGCTTCAGAAATGTGTGACATAGATAAACCAAGTTATACCAATTATGACAATATCTCTGGTTTTGGTGGCAAAAGGTCTCCGAGTAAGGTGTACATCCAAACAGTGATAAACTGAAAGAGACCATTGAATCCAACAAATTTGGACATAGCAATGCAGTGATTGACAACAAAATATGCCGCATGTGAACTGATACTATAAATGGTAAAAATATAATACATGATGGCGATGGCGATGACGACGACGACGATGATGATGATGATTATGATGATGATGATGAATGGTCAACCATCCTGCATCACTAACTATTCTGGAATAACAATCTTGGATTATGGACCAGTCAGCACCAGGCTACTCAAGGGCACCTGTTATTTATACACAAACCCAGAAATATTGCTACTGATCAATGACGAGACGATGCTCATACGTCACCTGTAAACATTCAGTTTCTTTAGCTGGAATGTTTTCAAACACAGACTTCATCCAAATAAGACTAAAACCACAGACAAGCTAGCTATACTCCAAAAGTTTGTAGCCCTAAGAACTTAAGCCCATTCTTCTTTGTTTATTAAGTATTTTTTTCCCCAAAGTAAATGACGTCATAGTACAGTGCCTAGAGCTTCATATGAAACATTTGTGTCATTTAATTGTTGTCATATTGCATTGTGTAAAGCACCGAAAAAACAAAAACATCCTCATCCATAAATTGTGAATCACAATACATTGTACACAGCATCTTGCAAACCATTTTCCTCATCAATTTGTTATTGTTAGAATACATTACTTGTCATCCATTTGTTCTTATCATAACAAATTGTGGTCAAGTGGTCATCTACTATTCGGTCATTCAGGAACGATTAAAGTTAATGCAACAGTAGCACCAACAAGAGATGATCTTGATAAACGCAAATAGTCCGAAGAGAAAGTGAATCACAGTGTATTCTTTTCCAACTTCCTTAAACGTCCAGGGCAGCCAAAAAGGGCGCACTCTATTACCTCATGGGATTAAGGGGAGATAACTCCACAAGGAAGGGCATACCACATTCCATATTTGCTGTGTGTGTCTGTGGTACCCCGCAGAAATAGGCAACCATAATCCAGTGGGAATGTTTACGCCTATAATGACTAAGCTTTCAAGTCAATGCTGTTCAAGAATTACACAGCAAGGGGTTACAAGCCTGGAATAGAAACAAGAAGTGTCATTTGAATGATGAGTATACTGTAGAAGCTAATGAGAAGTTCAAAGAACCCTAGTGTTGAGCTGTCCACCAGAACAGGCAAGAGAATCATGACAGTAACTGAATGCGCCAAACAGGAACAGTTGAACGAAAGATTGAGATCAACATCACTTGTCCTTTGCACACACAACTTATTTTACCCTGATATGGTTCTGTCCCAATTCCTTATATAGTGGGCCTTCTCCATGGTCTGGTGGCTAAGCAGGCAGCCCTGAAAGTTCAAACCCCAGTTGTGTCCAACCAAAAAATGACAAAAATATGTTCCTTGGCATCAAGTGTACTACATACTGGACTGATCTACTTGGGAGTCAGTACTATAACAGTAGGACATTAACGCCAAAATCGGGTCATGTCTCTGGATGTCCAGCAACACAGATGTGTCCAAAATAATGCACATCTACATATCTGTAGAAATACTAAACTTTATAACATTACAGTAATTAAATGCCCATAAAAACAAACATATTTGAAATTTTAAATGATTTGAAATGAATATCAAATTGACAAAAGCTGTGAAAGATATAAGTGGACTGAGCTATGTTAAGCCAATATATTATTCCAGGTTTTGCATCTGGGCAGCCGGATGTTATTTCAGTTATAACATGGACTAATGTAGTGTAAGATACAAACCAGCCAACCAGCTGTTTGTTGGAACGTTTCAACAAACATCAAGTGAGTGAGACGGATAATGCTACATATTAATTTATGTTCGGGGAAAGCTCAAAGTGATGACATTGACTGCAGGTATAGCTCCAGCAAATCATGTGACTGAGTTCAGTTTTAAACTGCACTCAGCAATATTCCAGCTATATGGTGGCGGTCTGTAAGTAATTGACTTTGGACTGGACAATCCAGAGATCAACACCATGGGCATCAATCTACACAAATGGGAACTGATGACATGTGTCAACCAAGTCAGCAAGTCTGACCACCCAAATCCATTAGTTGCTTCTTAAGACAAGCATGGGTTCATAAAGACCCAATTCTAGAGCAGATCTTCAAAGGTCCCAACAGATAGAGAGTCATTATCAGGGATTGGGGTTTCAAAACCATAGCATAAGGAACAGAATCAACTTCAGGATGGCAAAACACATTCTGGTAAACACCAGCCAATATACAGTTACGTAAAATGTGTCTATCACACCATGTTAACAAGAAAACTGTAAAACAAAAAACAAACTAAAACATCATGGCATCTGTTTCAGAAAAGAATAATGATTACCAATGGCAACCAAAACATCAATGGTTATCATTGTTTGTAAGCATCACAAAAAATACAACTGAAACGTATTCAGAAGTCCTCTTCGTTGTAAACTATACATACTGGTACCCTTAATCCAAACTCTGCTCTTAGTGTGCCCACAGATACAGCATTCAGTGTTCTGTACGTTATGTATGTTTCATGTGTTTCCATGATCTCTGATTGGCTTCCAAGCCATTTGTGTTTTCCATAAATAAAGAAAATATCTGACAAGCTGATAACAGAATGGACAGACCTTGTCTGGTATTATTTAAATAAAATATGTTACTGATTTCATTCTTGTCCATTGCAGGTTTGCATAAATGCTGAAATATACAATCTGTAAAGTCATCATAACCACATTTTTCACAAATGACTCTGATATATTTTTTCACTTCATAGATAAAAAATATCAAAACTGGTGGGAAAAAAAAAACACTGGTGTACAGTCTTTGCAACAATCATTTTGCTCGAATACACATAAAACATTGATTTTTACAATCATATTTCTATAAATACAAACAAATATTGACATGAATTCTTCAGTGGGTATCATAACTACACTTCTATTTATGAGTTAAGATGGTAGTGGTGAATTATTGCTCCTGTCTTGGGATGTCTTTGACCAGACAGACGCTTCATATGATACATAGCTTTAAATATATCCAATCAAATCATCTGTCAAAGCAGTCGTGTTCATTCATCAACACTTTAGCAAACCATGCCACAAATTATGCTAGCAAAGCCTCCACAACCAAATTAATTTAAGATAATCAAGTTTTGCTATCATGCCAAATATTACAACACTATCTAGAGGCTTCACTTCGCCATCCTGAATCTTTACATCAAATCAAGTCATTGTATTTGCATTCGTCCTAGGCCGAGAGATCACAAGTACCATCAGACTGATCTATCCTTAACATAGCAACATAAATACAAAGCAGACCAATAAATTGCAATCTAACTCCAAAACTAATAAACGTAACACTCAATGAAACACTGATCATAATCAAAACATCGTAACAACTCTGTGAGGTTTTTGCAGAATTTTTGTCCTAATAATAGAAAAGTTGTTTAACAAAATATCATTAAAATACTGACACAGTTCACTGTTTATTATGAGGGAGGAGTGCCGAGAAAGGCACAGCCAGGTGTCGAGAAGCATGTTCACAAGTGCCGAGAAAGTTATTTATTCATTAATCTGTGCTGTGCTGTCTCCATGCTTTCTCGCACACCTGGCTGTCCCTTTCTCTGCACTCCTCCCTCGTAACAAATAATGAACTGTGTCAATATTTTAATGATAGTTTGTTGAACAACATATTTATTTTAAGGAAACATATTCTGCAAAATGCAAAAACCTCACAGAGTTGGTATGATGTTGTGATTATGATCACTGAGTATGTTACATTTATCAGTTTTCGAGCTAGACTGCAATTTATTGGTCTGCTTTGCATATAGTGGCAAAATTGTACAATTCCATTCATGTCAGTCAAATTTAATACAGTGTACATCTTGAAGAATTGTACATCTTGAACTTAATACCCCTGTAAAGAATTCTGTATTGCGGCATCTTTCAAGCAGTTTATTTATTACATAAAAATAAGTGTTGATCAGTCACATTTAAGAAGATCACTTATGTTGTCTTGGTCACATTGTACCATTTGTCTCATCATTGGAGGAAATCATTCTTCACCAGACTCTTGATCACACTACTTGACCTATGTATAGACAACATTTATATCCTGGGTAGTAATAAAATTTAATATTGACCAATTTCTTGACCATACAATTAGACAAACACATGGAGACCACATATACTGAGGGGAAAAAAACAAGGGATCACATGAACGTACATGTCTTGCCTATTCCATGGGCTACTAGATAATTTCCGTTTATGGTTTCAAACTGCAAATACACTTGGGTTTCATTTCATATCTGCTCAAAATGTAGCTATTAAATTTCACAATGATAATTTGCTATTTAAAACTTCTAAATGAACAGTTCACTACACATTAACATCAAGTACCATGTTGATTTATTCTTTCACAATTACATTATTAGTCAGGACAAGCTACTTTTTTAAGACACTTGCCCCGTGACAATTTGCATTTAAAAAAAAAAAATTTAAAAAAAAAATGAAGCGATTCGATTCTTTATTACTTATTTGTTTCTTCATTGAACCCTTGTTTTCCAAAACACATAAAAAATGAAATTGGTCCTTGTATACTGAACAGTAAAAGAAATGCAACTTTTTGTCAAGTTCTTAAATAGAAGTCAATCATGAACGCTTAATTGTATGAGATTTCATTTTTCTGAAACTTGCATTTCTTTTGCTGTTCAGTATATTATTCAAATATTGTGCATGCGCAGAAGAATAATTATTTCTAATGCCTCCTTATCTTAAAATGATCGCTACGCATATTAGAGAACATTTGTGCCAAGTTTGGTGTAACCACATTTTGGACCATATTTTGCTGAGCAGCCTCACTACATGCATTAAGGGTGAGTATGAGAGTTTTTATCATATGTGATAACAAATTGTACTCACTATTCGAAGACCATATACAGCATGCCTTCGGAGCTGTACGTCTCTAGTAGCTCCACTATGTGGGGATGCTTCAACATATGACAAATACTGGCCTCTCGCTTCAAATCTGCAACAAAGCAACCAACATTAGCTCTACATTATTTCACCTAAACTTCCTCTGCCTCTGTGTCATCATTTCATCATGATGATTTATACACTTGAATATTCCTTTCCTTCCATTTCATTGAACACTGGTACGCAGTTGAGCTAGATAATTGGGAAATTGAATTTTAATAGGGCGAAACCCCCGGCAGTGGCGTCAGACTTTCACACAAGGATTAACTTTAATCATTTTGCCCATGGGGTGAAAAAAAGTTATTTATACAAACCTGGAAAACACTTGTTAAAGCAGGGAGTATTTTTATGAAGGAATATAGAGTATTTGAAGTAAATTATCCAACAAATGGAAAGTGTACATGAACGATACACAGTGATGCAATTCAACACTGTTGTATATAGAGTCTGCAAGAAACATGGTTATGACATCACTTTCAGGAATATTCCAGTAGAATCATAGGAGTGGGGAATCCAGAAATGGATTTCTCATAAAACCCATGTCAAGAATCGAGCCCTGCTGTTTGGAATGACAAGCAAACACCTTAACCTCTTGGCTACGCTATCATCCTTGCATTGCATCTGTGGGGGAGTCAGTGAACGAGAGAGATGGACTTGGCAGGCCCTAGACATTAACACAATCTAAGAGCTAAATCTACTTACTCCTCATTCCAACAATACACAGCGACAAGCACTTGAAATGCTTCACACACTGTCTCCATATGGGAATAAAACCCAAGGCATCAGTGTAATGAGCAAACGCCTCAACCGGAAGGCTATATGACCTTAACTGGCACTAACTCACAACTTTAGACCAAGACTACCTCTCAAGCAGTCATAAAATATTTCAGTCCTTCAAACAGATTCAAAACATGCATATTTTTTATAAGATCTGATGCCTTGTCTACAAAATCATTAGAGTTCATCCTTGAGAGGTAGGTTTTTCAGGGTTTTAGTTGTTTACGCACCCTGCAATATTCCATATGAATGATGAAGACCTGTACATATTCAAACGTACTTAGACCAGGCAATCCAGTGATCAACAACATGGGCATCAATCTAGGCAACTGGGGTACAATGACATGTGCCAACCAAGTCACCTTATATGACAAGCATGGGTTGGTGAAGGTCAATTCTAACCCACGTCTATGACCTCTTTGTGGAACATGGCACAGACTAAGGGTATGAAGAGCTGACAATGTTCTTAGATCCAACAATGTGTGAGTGAGCTAAAATCACATCGGTTTTATTTCAGTCATATAGTATGAGACAAAGTTCCTTCTTTGTATTTGTATTTATTTTTTCTATTTCTGGTGTCCTCCATCATGATATAGATGGAATACTGCAACAACCTGAATAAGTCACTCTTGGAACAAGATGACATATCCCCCTGGCCCACACATATTTGAAAGGACAAATCATCTGACAGTTACTTGATGTTTTTTTTTCAGATTAAATTTGAATCGTTTCCATGGAAATCATGAAAAATATAAATGCTGTATATCTGTAAACAGCAAAAGGCACCACTTCAAGATCTGTCTCATATATCTGCCAAGATCTGTTGAAAGATATGAAATTTGTTCGAGTTGTTCTCTGGAAATGAAGGCCTTTCCGCCATTAGACTAAGACCAAAACTTCAGGTGTTGGGTAGCACAGTGGTGAAAGTGTTTGCTCATCATGCTGAAGACCCAGGTTTGATTCCCCACAGGTGTACAATGTGTGAAGTCAATTCTGGTATCCCTCATCATGACATTTCAGGAATACTGCAAAAAGCGGCATCAAACCAACCTCACTCACCTACTGGTGTTATTTCAGTCTTTCAATGAAGACCAGATCTGGTCACTATGACAGTCTGACCTGTTGCTGACAACTGATGGACAACAACCTATCTGCCAGACAGATTTAGCTAATCTACAGTCAAACCAAGTGTGATTCAAGCCATTAAACATGCAACTACCTGTTGAGAAAGGGGCATTTTGCGATGTACATCAATCTATGATTTGATGCGGAGTCTAATTAATACTAGACAATGTCTAACATCTACCACTGCATCCATCATAAAGGTTGGACTGACACCGTAATGCTGCACCAGACTGTGAACACTTCCTCTTTAACATAAGGTTAAATGAGGCTTAATGAAGCCTCCAAGATAATGGCCCTTCTATTTCGGCTTTCTGATTGGCTGGTCATGTAAAATAAACATTAAGTATTAATAGATATATTCTCCATAATCAATTATGATGATCTACAGTTATTACAATCAATCAATTCTGGTTTAAAATCATTGATACGTGATATGACATTGGGTGTATCATTCCATTCAAGATTACTGCACTACAATACAAGTAAGCGTGCCTAAAACAAAATGTCAGCATATCCTCTTTTGTCATCATTTAAATTAAAACAGTTCTATCAGTTGCATAATGATGAGCTAATGTTCAATTTTCTACAGATTTTATGGATGGTTGACCAAAAACATGAAGTATTAAATGATGTATTTTTCAATAATTGATAATGGACAAATACAGTCATTACAATAAATTCCCATCTACAATCAATCATCAGCCCATCACCAACTCTACACATGACCAAATCGACTCAAAGTCCTTATATATAATTTCGAGCATGTTTTCTATGGAATGGTGGAAGAATTTTGACATGGACATTTCTGTCAGAAGTGAAACTGAATACAGTCAGACATCGTATATCCGAACTTCAGATATCTGAATACCTCGGTTCCCGAACATATTTCACAAAAAACAAATTTTTCTAGTGACAATTTACCTCGTATATCCAAATGTTCGGTTTCCTTATCCGAATGGTTAATTTTGCTAACGAAATATCAAAATGTGTACAAATTTGCCTCGTATATCCAAACACCAAAGCTGACTCTGCAAAATGTCGGATGTTTACCGCTTATTAACAGTGATCACTGCTTTAACCTTTGTTGTCGGCGTGATATCAAAACATGAAGTCTATCATGTCTGCTGCTTGCTAATTCATTGTGTGTCTGGCTAGTTGATTTATTGTTTATTGAAGACTTGTATTAATCACCGGGCATGTAGGTTCATTAGAGAAGAAACAATTAAAATTTGACACTGAGTTGAATTGTTGATTGGGTAAGCATAAATAATGACGACTAGGGGTGTCAGCCGTTATGCAGATGACAGCAGATCTCTTTCGTGATTGGCTGCTGTTTTTTGACGGACAGATGAGATCACGTGGAAGGCGGGTGTTATTGCTTCTTGACAATGCAGCAAGTCACAACTGCAAGAATCATAAACTGACTAATGTTACTGTCCATTTCTTGCCACCGAACACAACTGCACACATCCAACCCATGGATGCAGGAATCATACGGCAAACATTGACTTCACACCAGGTGAGATCTCACATCGAAGATTTGATTTATCACTTCGAAAGTGCCGGCGACATCACAAATCTGGAACTGTTACTAAAATTTCAAGCAGCAAATAATAACTCGCCCACCAACAGTCATCAATCAAAGACTTTTTCAAGCCAATGTAATTTATGTTATGTTATGTTATGCTATGCTATGCACATGTAGTCGACCACCAAGGTCCTGATTCAGACATCTGAGTGATTCATAAATAATATCCGAACAATTCAATAAAAAACCAAAGTGTAGAAATCAAATGAGACAAAAATCTTATCCAAAACATTTCAAACCTCATCCACCCCCACCCACACCACCCAGACGAACAACATGGTAGCTCTTAAGGCCAGTTTCACCTCACAACAAATTCATATCTCAAAGCCACGTAAAAGGAACTTCAAACAGACTATTGGGACCAGAGATAAAAGATTAAGATTCTTTTAGAAAGTACCTTAACCAATTTTCTTCTCATAAAGCGATGTTAGACTGCCATGGTTTCTGAACCAGCATTTCAGTGATTTTCAACAGCTCTGGAACAGGCGATTATAAAATTTGGAGAGGAATTGAACAATTTTGGAAGACATTGAAAAGGCTCTGAATGACTGAACGAGTTTGAATTTCTGCCGCTTGTAGCAATTTTCAAGTAATATCTCTGCAGAAGACACTAGGATTGACCTTCATGTGCCATACTCATATGGGCAATGGAATGAATGAGTCAACATAGTTTTAGCCAGCTATTAGCAATATTCCAGCAACATCACAGTGGGGGAAATCCACAAATGGACTTCACACATTGTACTTATGTAGGGGATCAAACCCAGGTCTTCAGTACGACAAGTGAAAGCTTTAACCACAAGCTACCCAACCACTACCACTAGTTCCTGCATTTTAGTGGGTATATCAACTTGTGCAAGTGCTCTGATTTCTGCAAGGTGAGTTTATGACCAGGTGACCATGACCTAAAAACCCACATAACTTGCCATTCACACAATTTGGCAAAGTGCAAGCAACAAAATCACCCTTGGCCAGGCAGCACCATCAAGAGCATATTTCGTAGCAACTGTTTTAACCTCTTGAGGTTATTTTGGCTGAACAGGATCAGGAAAAGATTCCCTAAAGTAATCGTGTTTCCAAGAACATCATAAAGCACTCTTGGAATCCCCAAGTACTTACACAGTCCAGTGCTGCATTAATGCTTTCCTTGATGAGAGTATGGTCTTCGGCATACTTACAAATATTCCTGCAGTAACATGGCAAGGGAAACAAGAAGACAAAAATATCCCCCGAAATGGCAAAATACTCTTCATGAATATGTCTACTAGTTATGATTATGTCAAATGTTTTGGTGTCTATAAAGGAATGTATCTAAAGTTTTTTAAGTTCTGCTCCAGAAACGGACACTAGCACCAACCAAATTCAGTCAAAGTCAAATTTGTTGCCATGGAAACACAAAAAACACAAAAAATACTTTATTCAGATATCAAAATACTACCAAAAGGCATCAGTACATGACCAGATCTATCTATGTGCCAAGTCTAGTGGAGAAATAGAGAACAGATATAAAGTTCTGCTCCGGAAAAGACGAATATGCATGGACGGACATAGTCCATTTTAATATTGATTGCTGTCTGTATTACAAGTAAACACAAATAATTCAGCTACTCCAAAAGCCAATCCTTGAAGTTTACACTAATACATAAACAATTCCCAATTCTGTGTTGCTGATGATGCATAATATTTTAAACAGCAATCAATAATATTCTGGAGATAATGCGTTGGCCTCTTGACTGTTGAAGATCTGGCAAACCTGAGACTGACAGCATGAACAACATTTCCACATTCGGGGTAAAATGACACAAGAGAAAGCAGGATCTTCCATATTTATCCTTCTGTTATAAAGTACACGCAGACATTTAAGAGCCAGTATACCAAAATTCATAAAAATAAAATGGATTTTATGCATGAATTGTTTCATATTACTGAATGAATCAAGAACCAGTGGTCGGCAGTATGAAGTTTTGAAGCTCAAACAGTGAAGTGATGCTGGATCTCTACAACTAATATCCCTTAAACTTCATAACTCAGGAGCATTGTAGGATTAGACAACATGAACTGTCAATTTGGCCAACAGTTAAAGTACCTAGTTGTTTTCCTCTAAATTACATCTTTTAACAAGAGTCATCAGAAGATGACATATCCCCCTGGCCCACACATATTTGAAAGGACAAAGTTTCTGACAGTTACTTGATGTTTTCTTAGATTAAGTTTGAATCGTTTCCATGGAAATCATGAAAAATATAAATGCCTTATACCTGTAAACAGCAAAAGGCACCACTTCAAGATCTGTCTCATATATCTGCCAAAATCTGTTGAAAGATATCAAATGGTTTTTGAGTTGTGCTCTGGAAATGAAGACTATCCCTCTATTTTGAGACTAAGTCAGAATTGTTTCCATGGAAACCAGGAAAAATAAAAATGCCAAAACATTGTAAATAGCAAAAGGCACCAGTTTGGGGTCTGCTTCAAATATCTGTCAAGATTTGCTGTAAGATATTGAATAGTTTTTGAGTTCAGTCCATCCCTCCATTTTGAGACTAAGTCAGAGTCGTTTCCATAGAAATTGGGAAAATGATCAATCACAGAAATCTGTAAATGGCAAAAGGCACCACTTTAGGGTCTCCCCTACATATCTGCCAAGTTTTGCAGAAAGATATGCAGAAGTTTTTGAGTTGTGCTCAGGAAACGAAGTCCATCCTCCTTTTTGAGGCTATGTCCGAAACGTTTCCATGGAAACCCAGAAAATTATAAATCACAAAAATCTGTAAATAGCAAAGGGCACCACATTGGGGTCTGCCACATATATCTACCAAGTTTTGCAGAAAAAATATTGAACAGTTTTTGAGTTGTGCTCTGGAAACGAAACACACATCTCACTTTTGAGACTATGTCCGAAGCGCTTCCATGGAAACCTAGAAAATAGTAAATCTCAAATAGCATAAGGCACCACTTCAGGTTCTGATTGATATATCCACCAAGTTTTGCAGAAAAATATTGAACAATTTTTGAGTTCTTCTCCGGAAATGAAACACACCTCTCACTTTTGAGACTATGTTCGAAAAACGTTTCCATGGAAACCGGGAAAATAATGAATCACAAAAATCTGTAAATAGCAAAAGGCACCACTTCAGGTCCTGAGTTTTTATCTATCAAGTTTTGCAGAAAAATAATGAACAGTTTTTGAGTTCTGCTCCGGAAATGAAACACACATCTCACTTTTGAGATGTCCAAAACGCTTCCATGGAAACCAAGAAAATAGTAAATCTCAAAATTTATAAATAGCATAAGGCACCACTTCAGGTTCTGACTGATATATCTACCAGATTTTGCAGAAAAATTTAGAAAGTTTTTTGAATTCTGCTCCGGAAACGAAAAACACCTCTCACTTTTGAGACTATGTCCAAAATGTTTCCATGGAAACCGAGAAAATAGTAAATCTCAAAACTTGCAGAAAAATATTGAACGGTGTTTCAGTTCTGCTCCGGAAAAGAAGCCCTCCCCACCATTAGACTAACACCAAAATGTTCCATGGAAAAACAAAAAAAATAAAAATGCCAAAACTCTGTAAATAGCAAAAGGCACAACTATAGGTTGAGATTATTATATCTATCAAGTTTGGTCTTAAAATATTGAACGGTTTCTGAGTTATGCTCAGGAAACAAAATGATTATGGACGGATGGGCAGACAGACGAGGCGTCAACTAAATCCCCCACATTACATGCCGGGGGGATAAAAATGACCTCCAGTGTGATATAAACAATTGTACATATATATTCTTATATGTTCAGAGATATCCCTTGAGTGAAATCATCTATACTAACAAACAGAGTTAATTCAAATGACATAGATAACACCAGATGCGCAAAAACAATTGATTCACGCAAGAAAAGCATGCGGATCTCTTGCGACTCATCTTTCACCATTTATTGATTTCAGATGTCACTAGCAGGTTGGGTGTGATCACTCACCAGGCTGGACTGAAGCATGGATGTGATGAGCATTCCATCTGACCATGCACAGGTAGTCGATTACAGACAAGATATTGTTAACTAGGTAATACCCAAGTCCCATAACATGTATCTTCAATTACCCATTTCTAGGTTCATCATTGTCTCCTGCAATGACAGGGATAGACCACATAGACACAATTGATGCAAAAATTCTGGTCAAGCATTCATCATGTCCAGCTCCCCCTTCACGACGTTGTAATTCCAGTCCACTCCAAGTGGCAGTTCCTGTGTGTTGACATCTACTTAGTGCTCTCCATGCCAGAGGAAATAAAGTAACTGCTTCTACTTGGACCTCTCCAGTGTTAGAAGAAAGAAAAGTAACCATTCCCGTGTGGTGACAGCTACTTGGAGTTCTACAGTGCCAGAAAGAATGGTTTGGCACTAATGGTGCCATACTGGTCCTCTAGAAGGACCAGTCAAGTCATGGAAGCATCACTCAATTTGTCACCTTGACTCACATTAAGGCCAACAAGAACTGATTTGATCAAGGAACTAAATTGTCAGGAAAGCCACCTGTTGTAATACGCAGCCATGTTTTCAACCATAATTAACTTTGAAAAGAAATTTAGAAAATGCAAGATAAAATTTCATTTTGATATTGATGCTGTCATTACCCGAGTTTACAAAAAGATACATTAGGCTTTTACACCTTTAATTCAGTATTTTCTTATCAAACAAACAATTGCAAAACAGAAACAGATGAAACAGACAATCATCAAAGACATCATTAAATCCAACAGCAGGACCAATCAAGCAATTTGCTCATTGGGCACTGATGCAGTAACATTAAGATCTGCCCAATTACCAGGGAGCAAAAAAACAGCATCATTGACTCACATCGCTCTGAAAAGCATTCTAGTTTCAGGGACAGTGGGGTAGCCTAGCGGTTAAAGCATTCGCGCATCATGCAAAAATCCTGGGTTTGATTCCCATCATGATAGTGTTGGAGTAGCGTAATCATCAAACACACTTCATGGCCTCTCTGTATCACAAGTCAAGCCAAAGAGATATGGGTTGTAGACCTTTACCATTTTGATGACAACAACTCAGGCATGTACTTTGTGATTTACAAGCAATCCCTAATTTGATGTCTTTCCATAACTGCCAAGAATCATACTTCATCTAAACCCCCAACCAGTACTAATCTCTGACAACAGGTATCCTTCCCAAGATAAATAACGCTCACAGTTCACAGACAACACCATCAGGACTGTGCCAACATCAGAAATCTCTTTCTGGTATAACACGCTGCCTCTTCCGACATGTAGTGAAAATAAGCAACAAACATCACCTGATATATCATCTGATGTCTAGATGTGTTTTTAATCCTCTGTACTGAGGCAGTGACATTTTGAGTATCTGAGCAATGAAGACAATCAACATATCATCTTCCTGACAACATATACTTTATTCCCTCAATACATTTCAGACATTACCTGCTTAAAACTGACTGCAAATGTCAAAAGGATCGGCAAACCTCAAACTGGCAGATTAATCAGTGCACAGTTCTTATGTTTAAATGACTAAACTTTCATCACCAGGATTTGATTAACTTGGTCCATCTGGAGGAAGGGGTGGTGGGGCAGCCTAGTGGTTAAAGCGTTCGCTCATCACACCGAAGACCCGGGTTCGATTCCCCACATGGGTACACTGTGTGACCAAACTCACTCACTCACTCATCTGGAGGAAACTTTGAGCAAGGAAACCAGTGTCATCAATACTGTAGGTGTTAGAATCCAAAAGATAAATAATTTGCAATGGCACACATAACTAAAGAGAACCATCCCCAAACTAGCCATAATATCAATTAATCAACACTTACTCAAACACCAATTACACCCAAAAAACAAAAAAACCCATTGATTATGTATGTACCAGATCAACAATGTACATACAATATATCACACAGTTTATATTTTGAAGATTGTTCCTTGTTCCCAAAAACAGTCAGTACATGTTCAAACATCATTCTTCCACGAAGAAACTTGATTCTGAAAGGTAAAATCAAGGCATCAGTTGTCCCCAAGAAGCCTCCACTAAATGTAACCATCACATCCCCAAACCATGTGTATGACCACATAAATAGCCTTCATATTGATCCACCAAAAAAGACTGCCAATTAGCAATCATTCAATTGCTTATGGATATTTCATGCAGTACGCTCAATTAACAAAAGTCATCAGAAAGGTGACATATCCCCCGGCCCACACATATTTGAAAGAACAAATCATCTGACAGTTACTTGATGAAAAATATAAATGCCTTATATCTGTAAACTGCAAAAGGCACCACTCAAGATCTGTCTCATATATCTGCCAGGATCTGTTGAATGGTTTTCGAGTTGTGCTCTGGAAACAAAGCCAATCCCTCCCTTTTTGGAACTAAGTTCGAATCGTTTCCATGGAAACCAGGAAAAATAAAATGCCAAAAATCTGTAAATAGCAAAAGGCACCACTTACAGGTCTGCCTCACATATCTGCCAAGTTTTAATAAAAGGTATCGAGCACTTTTCAAGTTGTGCTCCGGAAACGAAACACACCCCTCCCTTTTGAGAGGAAGTCCAAACTGTTTCCATGGAAACCAAGAAAATAACAAATCACAAAAGCTGTAAATAGCCAAAGGCACCACTTTAGGTTCTGACTGATATATCTACCCAGCTTTGCAGAAAAATATTGAACAGGTTTTCATCTTCCCATTGTTTCCATGGAAATCAAGAAAAATATAAATGCAAAAAATCTGTGGGAATGAGGCAGTTGTTATTCCCCATTTATAAAATAAACGAAAAGTCAAAAGAATTATGTCTGAGCATTTAATGCACCCAAACTGAAACAAAGCAGTAAAACCAATGAAAAATCCCTACACACTGCACATTCACCAATACTGTGAATGCTAAGACTTCTGTATAAATGGCTTCCCGATAATGGGAGCTATTTCTTAATACTAACTTATCTGTAACCCCCAGGCTGGTGCTCTATACAGACGTCTTTGTCCTGCAACAGTCATTTAACCAACTGCCAGCCTTCAACTCATTAACACTGTCGCCAGCAATATCCACGAAATGCACGGGATATTTCAACCCACGTGCATGTACGCATAGCGACGGGTGCATTCGCACACTCTGACCCACGCTACAAACGAAAACATCAGTTTCCTTCTGTTCAATCTGTAAATAGCAAAAGGCACAACCTAAGCTTCAGTTTGTTATGTCTGCCATTTTTGGTCTAAATATATTGAATGGTCTTTGAGTTATGCTTCAGAAACAAAATGATGACAGATGGAAGGAAAGACAGACAAGGCAACGACTATATCCACTTGCATTACATGCAGGGGAGTGGTGAGGGGGGATAAAAATGGGCAGTGACGCCTTCTCAGTGGAACCGTATCCCTCACAAAATCAGTCACATCGAGAATGTCGATCCCTCCAGATACTAATTCATGTCAGACAGGTTTAAGCGCTGTTGACCTGGTGGTAGCTGGAAATAATTATTATTATTATTTGTTAAAAAATGTCAACAAATGTAGACACATATAAACAGTAGCCAAGAGCACTGACAATCAAATAATGTCATCATTTATAGTGGCCCAAGAGTCGACTGAAGCGACTACGTCTAGAGAGAGAGCAAAGTAGGTGCTACTGATTTTCATCTAGACCTATACTAGTTTAAAAGTGCTAGGCAGCTGCTATACCATGTGAAAGTTGAACATGCATACCCTACTCAGACAAATTCACATGACCCTAAGTTGACCATTCCTTGTTCTACATCTAAATGCCAAGCAGGGACACAACATGTAACATCTTCAATAATCTTTTAAGGTTGAAACTGTGATATGACAATTTTTGGGGCAAACCAACTATGTTTCATGCTCTTCTTTAAAGAATGAGTTTCATAAACACTGAGAAAGTGACAAGGATCCGGGTCAAGGTCATCAAGCAGACAGATATGGCCATTTTGTCTCCTCAACAGGGCCTCTTGTACTTAATTGTGGAGGACCAAAGCAGACGGCAAAGCAGAATATTGATACTGTAGACAATATTCACATTCCAATGGACGTCTAGGTGTCTATGGGACAGTAAGCAGCTAATTCTGTATGGCGGCGTTCATCAAAGCAGCCACACCTGCAGGAACATCTTCAAATTGCCATTCGACAATATGAAGTGCTGATGTACATGGTGTGATGACTTTTTTGTAAGGCATGCTGGCATTTAGTCAATCTCAGCTGTGTAGTTACTTGTACCAAGGGGGCTGTTCTGCCTCCACAAATTGATTATTGTGATATTTATATCTTATCTTAAAGAAACACACATATGTATTTTCCCCTGTGTATTTCAAGAGGAAAATGAATTTCTTTGAAGTCCTCTGTCTAACGAAAGAGACTGGATGGGATGTTTAGGAAAATTGTATGTTACTACATACATTCTCTGGTTATCAAGCTAACCATTCCTGAACAAAAAAATGTTACCTAAGACAACTGTTCAGACTTCAACCTTCCGTTTTTATCCAAAGAAAATTTACTACTCAGCTTATGAAAACATTGATAAACCACATCTTTTAAAATTTGAAGAGCCAATATTCTTCAAGCTTCCATTAATATTGAATGAGTGAATGAGTGAGTTTAGTTTTATGCCGCACTCAGCAATATTCAAGCTATATGGCGGCGGTCTGTAAATAATCGAGTCTGGACCAGACAATACATTGATCAACAAACATGAGCATCGATCTGCACAAATGGGAACCGATGACATATGTGTCAACAAAGTCAGTGAGCCTGACCACCTGATCCCGTTAGTCGTCTCTTACGACAAGAATAGTCACCTTTTGTGGCAAGCATAGGTTGCTAATATTGAATGAGATTTACCAGGCTGCAGACACCAGAAACAGGAACCCATTTTTGGACTTGAACCCGGGATTTTAGTGCAATGAGTAGATGCTATAACCACCTCAGCGCCATCTCACATTGAGTGAGTTTGCATGCCACTTTTAGCAATATTCCAGCAATATCACAACTGGGGACACCAGAAATGGGCTCAGAACATTTTACCCATGTGGGGACTTTATTTCAGGTGTTGAAGTGAATGCTTTAACCACTAGACTACTCCACCATCAAAATGTCAAAGTGAAACATTAACAGTTACAGGTTTTATAACAAGGAACACGATCCAAGTCTACCGAAGTTAATACATACAAGGAGCTAAACTCAGATGCCTACAATCCCAATTTTATGAGGCAAGTAAATAGTTATGACATCTTGAACAGCAAAAACACACCAGACAATATCACATGCAGAACTATAAAAGAGGTCCATGAAATAGGTTATAAATTGAAGGAAACTGAGCAATTTCATTTATTACTTGCCATTTAAAACTTTTTTAAAGCTCTTTCTAATGAACTATGTGAACTCCTGACAAATAATGGTCTAATTTATGAGCACAATATATTTCTTTCTACATGATCTACAGCAAAATCCAGCTGTGTTTGAAAAATACAATTCAAACACAGTTAAAGTTGACACAGATGAATTTCACATCACAGAACCTTATGATTTAATTTGCCAAGATGTGTTGCAAGTTGCACCAGCAAAGCAATGACAAGGGGCATGCATAGACCATGTAATCAAACCACCAGGGGAAAGGAATGTTTCAATGATTAATGATCTATCCATGCAATGTCAATGAACAATGAGTATTTTCAAAAGTTGACAACTAAACTGGTTCTGGCAGTACATGAGCAAATGCTTTGGCACATCGCAAGATCAAATAAAGCTGAATATACGCTATAAACAGATGAGTAAAACACACAGAGAAAACATGACATCAACCAATGACTCCACAAATACCAGTTAACAAGAAAGTGTTGATATTTCCAACATGAAAAACACTTTTCATTTCCACATCACTGTCATTGTAATAAATGCATCAAAACAAACATCGGAATCTTATCAAATCATACATAAAAATCATGCACAGTTATATGTCTTGAATTTCCATGTGAACCAAAATCATCATTAATTCATTTGAAGCATAGTCATTCGCTGAGTATCTGGGTAATTTTTTCAAAATTTTGAAAAAAAATAAATAAATAAAAATAAAAATAATTAATAATTAGAGTATCCAATCCACTGGATGGTGGAACATGTTCATGGAGCAGCAGGAAGAGACGCCCAAGACACACCTCTGATCAAATCCACTGGATAGTGGAACATGTTCATGGAACGGCAGAAAAAGATGCCCCAAACACACCTCTGATCAAATCCACTGAATGGTGGAAACATGTTCATGGAATGACAGGTAGTGACATCCTGAACACATCACCATCTGATCCACTGGATAGTGGAATCAGTTAAGAGAAAATATAATGGCTCAGTCATCATAAATGAACTAATCCCAAATGATCTGACACTAATCTGTAGGCCACACTGACCATTAGCTTCCCACAGCTGTAGCTGCTGTTACAAAACAATATCTCCACAAATGATTACTCCAAAGGAAATCAATCGTAGCAGGTCTATATCACCCTGACATATAGTATCCTTTCACGAATATATTTCAAATTATTTGTGATGAATAGCACAAAACAGTATCTGTAGCTCACCTACATTAGTTTGGGAAACAACAAAGTCATTTGCTGAGTTGAAGTAACAACCAGTCTTTGGTGACTGTTGACATCAACTGAGCCGATAGTCTACTGCTCCCTGCCTTACAGGAATTGAAAAGGGCAAACCTATCTACCAGTCAATAGTTATTGCTGTCAGCTAACTGATGGTCCATTGGTCTGGGTCAAGCCAAGATGACAGTGAGCAAAGGTATCTATCAATCATTAGTGAATGAAGTGATGAACGAAACCGATAGTCCAAAGGTGGGTGTCCAGCAGAAATGGCAGTGGGATAATTATTTACATACTGTAAGTGACTGCTGTAGTGAACTAAAGTGATGGTCCAATGACCTGTGTCCAGTCGAAAAAGGCAGTAGGAATGCACCTTTTAGCAGCTGCCTTTGTGAGGTTCTTGGTTCTGTTAGTCACCTCGTGGGCAGCTTAAGTCCAATTCTAACATGGATCCCCAAGTGACAGAGGGCCTAGCTATCTACCAATCATTGGTGATTGTTAAGGTGAACTTGTACGATGGTAGACTGGGCTGTGTCCACTTGAAATGGCAGTGGGCAACTGGCCTTGTGCGATTCATGGAATCATATACAGGAATAAGAATGGGTAAAAACAGAGGAAAATAGGATGGGCATCTTTGGAGTCCTGTTAATTGAAACAATAGAACATGTATCATGAATGACACCAGTGCCATCAAACACATGGAATTCCATGAATTCATGGTAAATTTTCATCCCTGCATTCATCAGTGAATGACTGGCAGAGAAAGAAGGATTATGAGCGCTTAATAGAATTTTAGTTATACCACAGTGCCAGCTTGACAAACAAAAGTCAAAGTAATCAGAGTCTGAAATCTCCCCCAATTTGGTGATTTGTGTGAAACAACAAAACAGCAGAGATACCAACCCCAAAGTATTAGAAATAGTAGTTTCAAGGATCAAAATTTGCAGTCTGACCATAAAATTAGTGGTCAATTAAATACTTACTACCACAATGTATTCTGAGAAAGATAATATGACACTAATCAAATCGCAAAAGTATTGAAATCATCATCAGATTTCTGATGGACAATTTCACTGAAAGTACGTTTGCTACTTACAATAATTCAAGTTTAAATATGTCATCACATTTGAGGAATGGAAGGTAAGTGAAGTCCAGAAAGGTATTTAATCGATGAAAATTTATGTTTTTGTCTATATCCGAATTCTGCAAATTTCATGGGCTTTCAAGTACAATTGTATTGGCAGAGTCTGAGGCTAAAATTCAAAGTGAGTATGATAAAATCATACTGGTTGGCATCTTGGAGTGAGTGAGTGAGTGCATTTAGTTTTACGTCACTTTTAGCAATATTCGAGCAATATCACGGCGGTAGACACCAGAAAATGGGCTTAACACATTGTGCACACGTGGGGAACCGAACACGGGTCTTCAGCTTGACGAGCAAATGCTTTAACCACTAGGCTGCCCCATCGCCCCTGGCATCGTGGAAATGGTTACTGAGTATCCATCATGTTTCAGCAACATAGGCAGGAGGACCACCATATGGGACCAGAGCAAATGTTCTCAGGTGAGCTACAACTCAATTAAATTCAGACACAGCTGGATGTTCATAAAGTACACAATTACAGTTAAAGAGATTGTGTCAGAAGCTTTGACCGAAAATAGCATCATTACTCCATAATTATAATGAACTCATTCACTCATCTGATGAGGTTTACACGAAAATGAAGTTATTGTGATTCAATTTGAGTTTTTAGCTCCATACAAAGCCCACCATGTTGCTGCTGGCACAGGAGTGGCCATTCATGTGCTAGTTTAAGAGGAATATCCTTTCGTAACAGTTTCAGCAAAAGTAATCTATACCTATGATTATGGATTCTGATGATCGGGAAAATGGTTTCTGTCACTTTCATTTAATTCAATTCATTTTTTCACCTCAATTAAATCAGAAGGCCCCATACATTTTAATGAGACTTGCCATAATAATCTTGTCAACATAGAATAGGAAATATGAATATATGAAAATTTGGCTGCTAAACAACAAGCAAAAAACAAAAAACCATTCTACAGCCATGATAGTAGACAAATCTGTAAAAAGAGAAAATCATGGACTTCAACGAGGAAATTGACATTTCAGTGTTAAGTCATTTTCTATCAGCAGATTCTTGCTGAACCTTAAAGATTCCTGGAAGGAACACAGAGTAAACTACATTTACAACAAGCATGTCTGCCAACAGCAACCTGTTCAAATAGGCTGAGAGATCTGGATGATCCCTGACATCTGAATCAACTGACTTATAACATGTTCATGATGTCTGTTACTGTATTGTTAGGTTCAGATTCAACCTTTTTTCTACCCACTGTCATGCCTTAGGATGTAATATTGGTAATATTAAACGACTGACAAATAACAAACCCTGGCACTGTGACTACATGGCAACAATCATGTGCTGGTACTTTTGACTAGTTGCTTGCTTGCTTGATTGATTCATTGCTTGCTTGATCAATGGGTTGACTGACACACAATATGGCAAATTCCTCCTTCAGTAGGGAAGCGATACTTGTTTGTTTGTGTTGGTACTATGGAATACTGTGTGGTTGTTCTTTTGGGTCGACAACATGGCTATCATGTCCTGTACTGCATAATATTGTGTGATTGTTTGACTGACTGACTGGTTGACAACATGGCTATCATCGTGTGCTCTACTGTAGAACATTTATTGACTGAGTGATTGATTGATAATATGGCTCTGACCATTAGCTGTACTGTAGAACATTGGTTGACAATATGGCTCTGACCATTAGCTGTACTGTAGAACATTGGTTGACAATATGGTTCTGACCATGAGCTGTACTGCAGAACATTGGTTGACAATATGGCTCTGACCATTAGCTGTACTGTAGAACATTGGTTGACAATATGGTTCTGACCATGAGCTGTACTGCAGAACATTGGTTGACAATATGGTTCTGACCATGAGCTGTACTGCAGAACATTGGTTGACAATATGGCTCTGACAATGAGCTGTACTGTAGAACATTGATTAACTGATTTAAGATTGAGTGAGTGAGTGAGTGAGTGAGTGAGTGAGTGAGTGAGTGAGTGAGTGAGTGAGTGAGTGATCATATGGCTACAGTTGTGTGATGTCTGGGTACTGCAACACAGTGAGTGAGTGAGTGTTGTGCAATGCAATCTGCACGATTTCACCGTCAGCCAGTGAAGAAGTGATACCTGTTAGTCTTTTTTGTACTGTACACAGTAAACCCAGGATGAAGACGTTCTGGACATGATAAATTCTTCATAATGATCCATCAAATTCAGATTTATACAGAGTGAGTGGGGGAACATGGTTTTACCCAGCTTTTAGCAATAATCCAACAATATCACGGTGGGGGACAGTAGAATGGGCTTCACACAAGGTACCCGTCAGGGGAATCGAACCTTGGTCAGTAGTGTGATGAGCAGACATCATTGTTACCCAACCAAATTGGCATCAAAGTGTCCAGTAGACAAGCAGTGCCAATATAGGTCTCTTCAAGACATCTTGTCTATGGTGGAATCACCATCACAGTCCAGTAGAGCAGCAGTGCCGATATAGGTCTTGTCAAGACATCTTGTCTGTGGTGGAATCGCCACTGGTGTCCAGTTGACCAGCAGTGCCGATATAGGTCTCTTCAAGACATCTTGTCTGTGGTAGAGCTGTGACCAAAGTGTCCATCAGTGTACTGGCACTAATCTGGTTCTAGATCTGTAGGCAACACATCTATAGGGTCCACTTGCACAAAGCGATCTTAGTGCTACAATGATTGTAATTCCCATTCTCCCACATTGGCTTACGACAGTTGTAGCCCTAAGATCGCTTTGTGCAAGTGGGCCCAGCAGTGGCCGAGTGGAGATTTACACTTACAGTATTTCCCTAGTACCTTCAACTAACAGGCCAAGAAACAAATTTATCTCTTTTACATATATAAATAGATCTAATAACAATAATATAAAAAATATGCCTTCAAAAATTTTAGATTTTTAATTTTTTACTTGAGCTGGACTCCTTTTTGAATGTATTTTCCAGGAAGTTAGAGACTCCCATCACATGGCTTGCTGCTTATATTATACACAATGGACATCTGAGGCAGGTCTTACTGGTGCAAAAATTATGGTTCAAAACTCATGACGTGTAGATCATTGTATAAGAAGTCTACACAATGTACTGAGGCTTCAATACCACAGTACCACCTGTGTCCATAAATTATATGAGAGATTTTCAGGTGATTAAAAAAGCAGTTGACTGAAGCTGGCTGTTTCATGTCTAATCATTGCATAAGTTAACAGATGCTGGTGCTGTCTTAATGCACTCGTAACATACAACAATGTAAATGCTTAGTGAGTTATTGTTGTTTTGCTTGCTGTTTAATGCCACACTCAACAACACTGCAGCTGTGTCTTAATGCACTCGTAACATACAACAATGTAAATGCTTAGTGAGTAATTGTTGTTTTGCCTGCTGTTTAATGCCACACTCAACAACACTGCAGCTGTGTCTTAATGCACTCGTAACATACAACAATGTAAATGCTTAGTGAGTAATTGTTGTTTTGCTTGCTGTTTAATGCCACACTCAACAACACTGCAGCTATATTGCAGTAGTCTGTAAACAATCAAGTATGGACCAAACAAACCAGTGATCAACAGCATGAGCATCCATCTATGCAACTGGGATACAATGCTATGCAACAACCCAGCCAGCAAGCCTGACCATCTACTGCCGTTAGTAGCTTCTTACAAGCATGGGTTGCTGATGGCCAATTCTAACCCAGATCTTCACAGGTCCACACAACACTCTTAACTACAAGGCAGACTCTTCTCTCCAGATGAAGATAACAGCTTGGCTGTTTAGTTATTGATTCCTGACTGACCACAGTGTTGTCCAGGGGGAGAGGGTGTACCAAGATCACCAGTTTCTATCTCCTGATCGCCAGCAGATACAAGATAATACCATCTGTGATGAGTCAGAAATCATATCACACACCTCCTGGTTCCTGGAACTTGCTCTAGGTGGTCAGTATCAGCTATAATTTCCTGTGAAAAATATCCAGTTTATACCCTGCCCTCAAGCCAAGTGTCAGATGAATGCTGTAGCATGAGTACGAGGGTATCTGAGGACTGAAATATACACTGCACTGTTAAAACATGCCAGAACAGGCATGAAGTTCAAAATTGGTTTCATTTCTTTAAACACAAATGAGAAATGCTAACCTGGGTTCATAACTGCAAGGTCAAAAGAAAATCTGACAGTAACCTTTTCAGCTTTGAAAAATGTGCAAATTGGTTATATTTCATGAAAGTAAAACAAGAAATCTGTTGAAAGCTGGGTTCATTAACTGCAAGGCAAAAGAAATTGTTGCTCTTTATCTGTAAACATGGTTTCCAGAGATCTTACGACAATCATGATTTTTTAACACTAGTTTTACCCGTGATCAACCATTATGCCCTAGTACTAGGTTCAAGATGTATAAACATTTTCATACATAGACAAGAGACCTTTAAAAACTGTCCTAAATATACAACATTTGTACATTACCTGTCCTTTTCAGGTTTCCAGAAACTCAGGATTGGTTACAAATGAATATTTAAAGAAACAAATTCACAAAACTGTGGTTCAAAAAATCATAATCAATTTGACACCCAGTGGCTCACACCAAAACAATTATAATTATCTTTCTGAAAAATTAAATCTTAAAAATCTTCTTTGATGTGTCACCCTCACTAAAGAAAACTTTATCATTACTACTGAGGAACTTTTAATGACACGTCTCTCGTTGCAAGCTGTTCTATGTAAATACACTACTTATTACATTATACTGTCCTACAATTATTACTCCAGTGAAAGATAAAAGAGAATTTTAGATTGACAGCTGATTTTGACAGTGAATCTGTCCACTTCAGAACTAAACATCACGTTGTTGAAAATCAACAAAGGTCAGGTGAACTTCAATGAATATAGTTTTCTGCCATTCCAGCAATATTTCAACTGGGGGAACACCAGAAAAATTGAAGAAAGGTCATTGGTATGGCGAGAGAATGCTGCGGGTCTGTGAAAGAGAGAACAGATGCAGGCTGGTGGACGTGTAGTATATGATGATGAAATTGATTCCACACATACAGACCATGTGCTGCACCCATCACACTAAACGTGATCGCACACAACCTGGGGCCCCTTCCACAAATACCTGCTGAGACAGACCATGTGCTGCACCCATCGCACTAAACGTGATCGCACACAACCTGGGGCCCCTTCCACAAATACCTGCTGAGACAGACCATGTGCTGCACCCATCGCACTATACGTGATCCCACACAACCTGGGGCCCCTTCCACAAATACCTGCTGAGACAGACCATGTGCTGCACCCATCGCACTATACGTGATCCCACACAACCTGGGGCCCCTTCCACAAATACCTGCTGAGACAGACCATGTGCTGCACCCATCGCACTAAACGTGATCGCACACAACCTGGGGCCCCTTCCACACATACCTGCTGAGACAGACCATGTGCTGCACCCATCGCACTATACGTGATCCCACACAACCTGGGGCCCCTTCCACAAATACTTGCTGAGAAAGACCATGTGCTGCACCCATCGCACTATACGTGATCCCACACAACCTGGGGCCCCTTCCACAAATACTTGCTGAGACAGACCATGTGCTGCACCCATCGCACTAAACGTGATCGCACACAACCTGGGGCCCCTTCCACACATACCTGCTGAGACAGACCATGTGCTGCACCCATCGCACTATACGTGATCCCACACAACCTGGGGCCCCTTCCACACATACTTGCTGAGACAGACCATGTGCTGCACCCATCGCACTAAACGTGATCGCACACAACCTGGGGCCCCTTCCACACATTCCTGCTGAGACAGACCATGTGCTGCACCCATCGCACTATACGTGATCCCACACAACCTGGGGCCCCTTCCACACATACCTGCTGAGACAGACCATGTGCTGCACCCATCGCACTATACGTGATCGCACACAACCTGGGGCCCCTTCCACACATACCTGCTGAGACAGACCATGTGCTGCACCCATCGCACTATACATGATCCCACACAACCTGGGGCCCCTTCCACAAATACCTGCTGAGACAGACCATGTGCTGCACCCATCGCACTAAACGTGATCGCACACAACCTGGGGCCCCTTCCCTCACAATGGCAAGCGCTAGTGGGCAGCACTCATACATTCTAATGTGTGTCAAATGTCAGGACGGTGCGCAATAATTCTTCTTTGCCAGTAGATATGACTACAAGTAATTCTTAAAAAGCTGCCACAAACTTCTATTTCTTCACAGACTGAAAAGAGTACTCCCCCCTGTAAGTAAACACATGTTTACCTGTGCCAAATCATAAACCACTACTTGTTATAAACAGAACTGTGTTTTTTTTATCAATTAACACAACATTTCTCTTTGGTCAAGGCATTTAATCTGTAGTTGCTTCTGTTGGCAATGTTCTGCCTTCTTTGTCTTGGCCAGTCCACCTGACACCAGTGTTACTGAACTCTCTAACTAAAACCTCACTATTGATGACTTTTCTGGGCATGCTACTGATCGCATGGTGGTGGTGGTGGTTGGGGGGGGCAGGGGAGGAGTGAGTGAGTGGGTGATTTTAGTTTTACTCCGCACTCAGCAATATTCCAGCTATATGGCGGCGGTCTGTGAATAATCGAGTCTGGAGCAGACAATCCAGTGATCAACAACATGAGCATCAATCTGCGCAATTGGGAACCGATGACTTGTGTCAACCAAGTCAGCTAGCCTGACCACCCGATCCCGTTAGTCACCTCTTACGACAAGCATAGTCGAGGAGGAGGAGGTGGTGGGGTTGGTATCTACCGCTCACCATTTTGCATCCTTTCAAAAAGCTCTTTCACAAAAAAATATGTCGACAGTTCCAGATCAAGCATGAACAGCAAGTGGAAGTATTTCAGTGGAAGTAGAACATCAACATCCATCACCAAAATTCTGAATATGCTAATAGGCACTTCTACTCCAGAAAAACAAATAGAAAAGTCAAGAAAAAAACATAAAATAAAATATCCGCCAATGAGGTCAGCTATCTCTCAGATCACGTCACACGTAATCCAGGCAGTTAATGTGTGGCAGACAACACTCTCAAAATATCCCAAGGTGCCACTTTATCTATCTACCAGTGTTCAAATCTATTACAAAATACTGCTCATTATTTCAGTTCCATTACACATTCAATAGTTTTAGTGATTCAAGGTTTCACAGACCAACAGTTTTCATGCACAAAGCAGGAATTTTTTTTTATCAAAATCATATTACAAATGAAAGGCACTGTAAGTGAATAACAAAGTCGGCACCTGAACAAGCGATAAATCCCACTTTGTGCAAAGTATGTATCACAACACAATCAACTCTAAAATCTTTTCCATTTTTCAAACAAATTCAAAATCGATGATCCCAAAAACACATTTAAAAGGAAAAAACCCAAAACTTCAAACAGGCTATTTATAACTAATTGATTTTATCAAGACCAAGATGAGAGGAGCTCCTGGGAAGCAAATGCAACATCTGACTCCCTCCCACTGAATACATCGACCAGCATCACCAGATGGGGAAACATGTGGAGGGGGGAGGAGTTAACTCCCTTGAATGGAGCCAAGGTTATTTTATGCGCCTTTACACAGTCATGCTGAGAGTATTTGGTTCAGTTGTCCATTAAGTTAAGTATTTTATGACGCTTTTAGCAATATTCCAGCAGAATTATGGGTGGGACAACACACTGCACCCAAATGAGGATTCGAACCTGTGACAAGCAAATGCTTTAACCATTTGAATGTGACCCCATTGCATCTCAGTTGTCTCAGGTTCATTAGGGTTAATGTTGAATGAGGTGAATGAGTCAGTGAGTACACATACCAAGTAGTGAGTGGGTGAGTGAGTTTGTTTCACTCCGCATTGGCAATATTCCAGCAATGGGGACAGCAGAAATGAGTTTGAAACAATGACCATATGTGAGGAATCAAACCTCTGTCTTCAACCAGACGAGTGAATGTTTCAACCAGTAGCTGTCTCATCTCATCTCAGTTGTCTGAGGATCTTTAGGTGTTTATGTTGGACAAAAGAGGATTATTGAGGCCCTAAATTAAACAGGGAGATAGAGAACTAATGCATCAGACAAATGCATGTTTTCAGAACACTGGGTCTTGCACTTATTTTGTTTTGACAATGTAATGTATAAAGAGAAAATTCCTGATTTTAATGCCTGATGATGAATGAAAGAATACTTTGTCTCAATACCAGTCTCAGAGCCCACGATTAAACACAGATCACCTGGTTTATGAGATATTCATGTATGTATGTGTAGCAGGGCATGGAGTCATCCTTAAGATGACATCCTTACCTTGTCAGCTTGCTGACGGGGTTAACCTCTTTGGTCATGTAGACAAGGCGTCTGACTTCGGATCAGAGAGTCCGTCGTTCGAATCCGAGCATGGGTCTCGGAAATTTTGTGGCCGCTACATATGGTAATATTTCCTCTGGGAATATACAGGAATCTTTGTGGAGGTTGTTTATACAATGGCATCCCAAATAGATCCTGTTTACCTAGACATGGGATTCAGTGCAGCACATACACATTTCCACACAACTGCTCACTGTGATGAAATCTAAAGGAAAATGTTGGAAGCTAGTATCTGAACAACTGCTCACTTACTTAATCCACAATGATGTTGGAGTATAATCTGATTACACCAAACAGATGTCAACTACTCAAACTGAAACTCTGGTGTTGTTCAAAAGGTCAAACAGCTACTACCAGGCTCAACCAATCTAGCATTTTGTATTTATTACAAACCAAAAAAGCTTACAAAAAACTGAAGCAGATATCGTGCTTTAAAAGATGCTTAAACTCGCACCTGCTTGCATTTCCTTCAACAGATTAACTGTACATATTTGGTTTGGGTGAAATGGTCTTTATAAAGACCATCAAATTGTGAAAATTTAAATTTGATTAAATTCTATACATGTATTTGAAAAAAAAAGTACTCCTTTACATATTTAATAATTTATCTCAGATTATTTTCAATTACCATAAAAACATACTGTCATAAATTTGAAAGGAAAGGAATTTCGGAATAAATGTGCAACTAAACTGCTTCAGAAAAACCCATGCTATGTTAGTCACTGTTACAGTTGCACACAAAACTTGGAGGATTCGCTAATCTCCGATGCCATGTTTTGAATATCATCAGTAATTTATAGGACCACAATTATTTCCCCCCCATGAACTGTTATGTTGACATTTATTACCTCAAACTCTACGTACATGATTACTCGGCCATCTAAATTTCACGTTAAAACCTGCATGTCAGGCTCTTTCATTGCCAGTGTAAATTATTTTTTTAAACTTCCCACATTATGATGCGTGATATGAATTTTGACCAGCGATCTATGGAATGCTGTTTACAACTGTTACTGCATTGAAACAGCAAGTTCAATGTATAATTATTGCCAACTTGGTACTCTTGGTGGAAAAGATACAACTATTTCTCAAATATAGAAACTATTTCTTCAGCATCAATTTTGTTTTCAAACCAATTCAAAATTGTGAATATTCTGGGGCCAAAAAGGTCCCAGGAGCCTGCTTTGTACAATGACAGTGAGGTTTTATAGCGAATGGTTGAGATTGACCTTTGGCCTTTGATGTGAAAGAGATATACTTTAACTGCAATGCTACCTCAAAGCATGCTTAATTAATCAAATTGATGTTCTCTCAGGGTCACTGTCAGTGGTGGGTAAGGTTTTAAACCACATGTATGGAATCGAACCTGGGTCTTCGAAGTCATGAGCAAATGCTTTAACCACAAGGCTACCCCAGTGCTGCCTGCAAATAGTCATGAAAAGTGATGTTCCTATCTCACGCTCACCACGTACATCACCCGTTGGCTTCCAGCTCAGGTTCATGGAGGACGGACTCAGAGGTGATGCTGTATCAATGTATTCTCACTTCGAGGACGACTCAGAAACTTCATCTGTGCTCCCCCAAAACTGACCAATCCCTTGATAAGATGTCAGACAATTCACACAAGATTACCACCTATTCATATCCCACAATAAACAGATGCAAGACACACAATCAGATTCCGTTAAGATCTACCGACAGGTGTCAAACAGGCATATCACACTTTGCCAATATGGGTAAGCGCAGACAATAAAAGCAGACAATAAAAGCAGACATGGTATCAGGGGAGAATTTATGATTGTTTTTATAGCTGCATACACACGACTCATCCATTTGTGAATGTCAGCGGCAGAATGGCAGCTGTCAAGAAACACAGAACTACACTGGGCTCTCAGTTGAAAAATTATGTGAGATCACTTCACTAAAGGTACAAGACCTGGGTGGGTGAGTGAGTGAGTGAGTGAGTGAGTGAGTGAGTGAGTGAGTGAGTGAGTGAGTGAGTGAGTGAGTGAGTGAGTTTTCAATCTACAGTGTTCTTTTCAACAACATTCCATTGATTTCTCACAAACCTTTTCCTGTTATATATCACTGAGATAAGAAAGTGACAATAATTAAGAAAAATATTTGCTGTAATCAACCTTTTCTTCGTTCATAAAACCAGTGATAATTCAAACTAGTTTCCAATCATAACATGATCAAGTACAGGCAAATTTAAAAAGTTGTCCTTTCACTTTTTCATGAAAATTCACATATGAACCATATATACGCTTATCAATATTAAGAAAGCAAAAACAGCCTTATCCCAGTTTCATTTAGTTTATTACGATAAAGTTCTTATCAGAGAACATTTAATAAGAAATCTACTGTATGCAAATACTGTGAATTAAATGTCCTTTGAGATCAATACCATGTTCTGCTAATTTCTGATCATACTAGTAACATTAGACGCAAATATTTACCTTGTTAATTTACGCAACAACTGTCAAAACACAAATTTATCTAGCTGTTGTCAACTGCCTGTTGTATATTTATTGAAAATATACCTTTGTTTGTTCATCATGCTATCATGAAGAGAAATTCACTCCACTGTCGAACATTGTATATGCTTGTACTATTGGTCTGTGGCCTTCAGTTCTAAATAAAAAGATTTACTGATCACAAGCAGTCAAGACCTTTATTACTCCTAGCCAGCACTAATATTTTCACAAATATTCCCCTGACTTGCTTACTGTAGAAAACTGCATTCAACAGATTCTGTGAACGACAGCAGAATTCAGTCCTTCAAGTCAAGAGCCATGTCATGACACCTGACAGGATTTTATGGAACTGCCCACAATAAACGACATTGAAGCAGTCATAAAATCACCACATAAACTTATGACATCAGCTTTGTAGGATGCTATGGTTTTGAAGACTATTTCTGGCACAGGCTGGCTGTATGAGGTTCATTGAGGCTTTCTAAAAGTCATCATATGAAAGACCTTGAATACATGCTAATTCCACACCAAAGATCTCTAACCAACAACGGCAGGTGCTTCCGTCACCAAAGCTGCCTGTCTGCGCTTATCTCTCTCATCTCTATGCTCAGCTTCAGAAGAAACAGAGAGTTTAGTGGGAACAAGCTAAATCTCTCTCTGGTTACGGTTACAAATGGTGAGTTGATTCATATCAGTAACAAACTAAAACTCTCTGTGGTTACAGATACAAATGGTGAGTTGATTCATATCAGTAACGAACTAAATCTCTCTGTAGTTACGGATACAAATGGTGAGTTGATTCATGTCTGTAACAAACTAAATCTCTGTATTTACGGATACAAATGGTGAGTTGATTCATATCAGTAACAAACTAAATCTCTCTGTAGTTACAGATACAAATGGTGAGTTGATTCATGTCTGTAACAAACTAAATCTCTGTAGTTACGGATACAAATGGTGTAGTTACGGATACAAATGGTGAGTTGATTCATGTCTGTTTCAAACTAAATCTCTGTAGTTACGGATACAAATGGTGAGTTGATTCATGTCAGTAACAAACCAAGAGTCAAACTCAAGACAATTATGGGGTCCATCTCACATCTGGGAGTGAGTGAGTAAGTTTAGTTCTACACCACTTTTAGCAATACTCCAGCACTATCACAACCAAGGTACAGAGTTCTCTCCCTTCAGCATATACTCTAGCACTATCGCAGCCATGGTACATCAGAAACTTGTGGTGTAGAGTTCTCTCCCTTCAGCATATACTCCAGCACTATCACAGCCATAGTACATCAGAAACTTGTGGTGTAGAGTTCTCCCCCTTCAGCATATAGTCCAGCACTATCACAGCCATAGTACATTACAAACTTGTGGTGTACAGTTCTCCCCCTTCAGCATATACTCCAGCACTATCACAGCCATGGTACAGAGTTCTCTCCCTTCAGCAAATACTCCAGCACTATCACAGCCATAGTACATCAGAAACTTGTGGTGTAGGGTTCTCCCCCTTCAGCATATACTCCAGCACTATCACAGCCATGGTACATCAGAAACTTGTGGTGTTGAGTTCTCTCCCTCAAGCATATAGTCCAGCACTATCACAGCCATGGTACATCAGAAACTTGTGGTGTTGAGTTCTCTCCCTCAAGCATATAGTCCAGCACTATCACAGCCATGGTACATCAGAAACTTGTGGTGTAGAGTTCTCTCCCTTAAGCATACCAGACAACAATGTACCTGGTTCAATTCCCATTTTGCATCAATATGTTTCCAGGTTTGTAAGGACAACAGACAGCTGGACTTTCACCAAAGAGACAAATACTGAACACTAATACCTTGGGCTTCTGACATCACTTATCATGAGAGAGCAAGTAAGCATGAACAATCTGACAAGTTTCCATGACTATTTCACCATTGAATACCATGGCTAGTGACACCACAAATTTGCTTCACAAGTTGCTCCCAAAATGAGAATTATACCTATGAGCGGTATGACATATGATCCATCAGACCAACTGAATACAAGTACTGTTATTGTTTAAGATTTATTCTTAAAACTTCAGTATGAATGCATATTGTTTAACCCTAAGGCCAGTTGAAGTAGTATTGATATTGCGTGAAAGTTGAGTGTGAAGAGAAATTTTACATCATCAAGTTACTTTAATGCAAGTACTGATATTGCCTAGGTTTTCACAAAACTTCAATATGAATTCACATAGTTCAACCATCATGGTAACTGAACATTAGTAGTGATATTGCCTAACTTTCTAATCTTATAATGAATTAGGTCTGAGAAGTGGGATATTAACACTGCATTGACCAATATTCCACAAATGATTGAGTCTGCACCACACACACAAGTGACTGATGTAATGAACATATATCCATGCCACCGAAAGGGCAGGTCACGAGTACATTTCACGTTCTAACATCATGAGCCTAAAGTGTGAGTGAGTGAGTTTAGTTGTACGCTGCACTCAGCAATATTACAGCTATATGGCGGCGGTCTGTGAATAATCGAGTCTGGACCAGACAATCCAGTGATCAACAACATGAGCACTGATCTGTGCGACTGGGGACCAATGACATGTGCCAATCAAGTAAGCGAGTCTGATCACCCGCTCCAGTTATTCGCCTCTTACAACAAGTACAGTCACCTTTTATGGCAAGCATGGGTTGCTGAAGGCCTATTCTACCCCGGGACCTTCACTGTCTGAGTCTAAAGTGATAATATTGTTGTAATACAGTGGTAATAAACACTGACTTGATTAGAAAGGCAGCAGTGGTTACAAAGGACAAACATAAAACATCTTATGATCTGATTTTCTTGCAGTCATCATACAGGTTCACAGAATGTGGTTCAAGATATGATAATTACAGCATTTTTGACAACAAAAGTGTTCATGAACTACATTACTTGATTTTACATTATTACCAAGGCACAGGTGAAAAAAGGGTAATCAGTTTATTTAAAATCTGATCCAATTACGTAGTTCAGCAATGGTATTATTTATAGCTGAATGAGTGTAATTTAAAATTCATTATTTTTACAAAGCAATAAGTCTTTACATTTTTCAAGATGAGGCTTGAGTGAGTGAGTGAGTGAGTGTAGTTCAATAATTCATTATAAGCCACATGCAGCAATATTCCAGCAATATCATAGTGGGGGACACCAGAAATGAGCTTCACACAATGTACCCAAGTGAGGAATCAAACCAAGGTCTTCAGCGAACGTTTTAACCATAGACCTACCCAACAGCTCTTCCAAGTCAAGAACCTACACTAGCAGTTATCTTTTCCTTTCACATATTTCAAAGGCTTCACATAAAGGTGAACATGACCTTCACATCACATACTAAGGTCAATTGTCATCACATTCATGGAAACCACTCTTCATGTTGATAAACCTCGCTGATAGCTCTTGGCAGGAGGACCAAGGAAAACTGAGAAATTATTAGATCGTTAGCAGAAAGTAATGATGACAGATTATTAATTATCCTTTAAAGCATTCAGAGGGTCAAACATGATCACTTCAGTCTTTTTTCAAAATGGCTGTCTCCCCATCAAAGATGGATGAGATAAGGAAACTGCATGCATTATTTCATAAGAAGCAGCTCTCTAGTCAGATTCACTCCATCTTGTGTTTTACATCTGATCTTTGAAATGATTTGCTCAGGTGCTAAGAACGTTTTTTTTTCATTAGTGATAGTTGTTGCTTGCATTCACTAAACTAGTGAAAATATTAAGACCTTCAGTATTGTTTCACATCTGACCTCGTGTTTAGTGCTGTTGTATACCTGACCTAAAGTTTAGTGCTGTTGTACATCTGATCTCATGTGCTGCTGCTGTCCGATCTCATGATTTGTGATGCTGTTATCTGAAGTTAGGTTTACTGCCTGATATCAGATCTCAGTATTTGTGATGCTGTTATCTGATGTTAGGTTTACTGAGTGATATCAGATCTCAGTATTTGTGATGCTGTTATCTGATGTTAGGTTTACTGAGTGATATCAGATCTCAGTATTTGTGATGCTGTTATCTGATGTTAGGTTTACTGAGTGATATCAGATCTCACTATTTGTGATGCTGTCATCTGATGTTAGGTTTACTGAGTGATATCAGATCTCACTATTTGTGATGCTGTTATCTGATGTTAGGTTTACTGCCTGATATCAGATCTCACTATTTGTGATGCTGTTATCTCATGTTAGGTTTACTGAGTGATATCAGATCTCATGATTAGTGATGCTGTTATCTGATGTTAGGTTTACTGAGTGATATCAGATCTCATTATTTGTGATGCTGTTATCTGATGTTAGGTTTATTGTCCTATGTCAGATCTCAGTATTTGTGTCCCATGACTCATCTCAGTGATTAGTGTCGTATATCAGATTTCATGATTAGTGTCTTACATCAGATTTCATGATTAGTGTCTTATATCAGATCTCCTATCAATATTAGTGTCCTAGAATCTAACAATGATTAGTGCTTGACATACAACCTCAGCTGGTACTGAATCCCATGGGCTTATAGCGGATGAGATTACAATACTGATTCTGAAGCAAACAAAATCCTCACCGACATAAAATCCCTAGACACCCACGAATAGAGATAACAAGTCTCGTGTGATTTCTTAAAATGAAAAAGTCTGCGTTGGTGGACTTAAATATCTCCTGATAAGAGGAGATTACAGGAAGGTCATGTGCGGGCATCTTGTATTCACACAGTCCCTGGGAGTAAAATCTGGATTTTGCTGCTTACTTCACGAAACAAAAATACTTTAAGCGCATCTGAAAGAAGCTTATGATAAAAATGTCTACATGTCTGATTCTGAGCTATATGACTGGTTGTGCAAGTCCAACTGTAGACAGGAGTATCACACCTTTCCAAAGATCCCACATAAATGTTAATGTTAAGATTCAGAAGATGTCTACCGACTTACCGATACAAGAGTCATCAGAAGATGACATATCCTCCCGGCCCCGACATATTTGAAAGAACTTGGTTACTTGGTGTATTTTTATACTAAGTTTGAATCATTTCCATGAAAAACATAAATGCAAAATATCAGTAAAAGCAAAAGGCACCACTTCAAGATCTGCCTCATATATTTGCCAAGTTCTGTTGAAAGATACCAAATGGTTTTCACATTGTGCTCAGGAAATGGAGCCAATCCCTCCTTTTTGAGACTAAGTCCGAATTGTTTCCACAGAAACCCAGAAAAGAAAAAGATAAATATCTGCAAATAGCAAAAGGCACCACTTTAGGGATTGCCTCACATATCTGCCACGTTCTGCTGACAGACAGCAATTGGTTTTTGAGTTGTGCTCCAGAAACGGCGGCCATTTTTCCCTTTTTAAGTCCAAACTGTTTCCATCGAAACTGGGAAAATGATAAATCATAAAAAGCTTTTCTTAGAATTTGAGCTGTGCTGAGTTGTGCTCCAGAAATAAAATGATTATGGACAGACAGACAGATGGACAGACAGACAAAGCGTGACTATATCCCCCCTAATAAGAATAGTTTTCTTACCTCAAATTTTTCTAATCTCGTCAGGATGAGATAGTAAGTTTGTGAGAGAGCAAATAAGTTTTTCTACAGCATTGAGCAATATTGCAATATCAAAGAATGGGGACATGACACCAACTTACTCCTCTCACATTAAACACCAAAAAACTTAATAAATGTAATCTCAATGAATCAATGAGTTCTGAAATATCTTTCTGCAAAGAGAAATCTTACAGCTAGACTGGTTTTCTGAGGTGGGCATGGTTATAACTTGTATCTAAAAATTCTGGAAAAAAATAATTTCAAATCATAAATCATTCATTTATGTTGGACACAATGAGAGCAATATGTCAAACTCATGGTCCCCCTACCCCTACATAATATGCAAACTTTTGGTGGATCTGTCCAAAAAAGGACCGGGCCCTAAGTTTGCCAAATGAGAGGGTTTCTTTCTTGGAGATGGACTAAAAACTAGAAGAATTTTATAAGGCTTTCTCTTCCTTCATAATATTTAACTCCAGATTTGCAATTTGAGTTTCACCCCCATGCATATGCTGGTATAAAAGAATTTCTGTAAATTAAGACTTTAAACTGAAGGCATGAAAAACTAGCCTCATTATCCCACTTTCCCAGCAAAAATTTTTACACCCAGCAAACTGACAAGATGTTTATTACAAGTTCAAAACTTTTTTGTTTCAAACAAAGAGCCTCCTTCCATGACACAAAACATTAAATACTTGGTGTAGCAGTTGGTTTGTTTAAACACTTCATGGATGCGTATATTTGACTGCCATAACTATGTACGACAAAAGGAACAAACCACATGTGTTTCTTGGGCTTAATGATCAAACTTTCCGGAAGCTCAGTTCAACGTTTTTGTCTTTCATTGTTACACCGTGACAATATGATGGAATGTTATTCACAGCACTGTTGTTCTTTCTAAACTTTTTGAGAACCATAAATCCTCATAGATCTATCAGGATCCATATGTTTTTCTTTTGGACGGAACCAAACCTAGAAGAATCTTTACAAGGCTTTCTTGTCTGTTCCCAGGATAACTGACAATTATCTAACATGGTTACAGCTCCTAGGTCAGATTGGGTCCTGAGCACTGAATATATGTCTCGCCTACTGAAGAGATTTTTTATTTGTTTAATGTCATAGTCTTCCAACTTCATGAACAGCCTAAATATTCAAGTCTGGTCCAAACTATCCAGTGACTGACATCATGGGTATCGATCCAAAGAATTGGCCACTGAAAAAGGAAGACAGCGACACCAAGACAATCTTCTTTATTCACTTGAAAAGCAGGAGAAGGGTATTTTTGAGAAAAATAAACACAATTATTGCAACATAACTGATCCTGACAGTTATATTTACTTTCACTCCGTTCCTATTCAAGGTAACTGTTAAGGTTTGACTGAGCACTCATCGATTGGCTTGATATTTGACACCTTCTCAAAGTTCATACATATATTTTTCACAAAAATTGGTCTCCTACAAACTATCCAGTGATTGGCATCAACGGCATTGAAAGTGAGAGACAGCAATAATGAGATGATCCATGAGTAAGCGAGAGTAAGTGAGTGTCTGGATTTGGGTGAGTGTCTGGATTTGAGTAAGTGAGCAGGCAAGCAAGTACAGTTTTATAAGTTTAAAATACTATTTAAGGTAGTACCATGGCAAGTGACACAAAAAATTGGCATAAAAAGTTGCACCCAAATTGAGAATCACAACTTTGGCATAAAAGAGATTTCTTAACCATCAAGCCACTTCAATGCAAGTACTGATATTGCCTGTGTATTCACAAAACTACAGCATGAATACACACTGTTTGATCCTCACGCCAACTGAAATAGTTCTGCATGAGTGAGTGAGTGAGCAAACGAGCGAGAGTAGGGGGGCACCACAATTGGGCTTCACACATTTGAAAAGGTGTTTTTAACTCTGAACCTTCCATGTAATACATTAACCACAATGCTACACTACTGGACGGCTTGTCAGACTATGATCTTACTTAAAAAAACACAGGAGTGGTTCAGGCCCGGTGCAAACAAACCATAGTTTCACAAGGTTGCTATTAAGAGAACAGTTTTTATTCACACTGAGCCAGTACAAGACTAAGATGCCTTAATTCCTGGGACAGCAGCCATATGTGTGAGTGAGTTTAGTTTTATGCCGCTTTAATTCCTGACATATCACTTGACACTAGAAATGGCTTTCACACATTGTGTGCCTGTGGGAATCAAACCCAGGTCTCCAGTAGTCCAGGTCTGCCCCAGTAGCTATATGCAACACGACAGTATAAAACAAAATGAAAATAAGTCTTGCTTAAGATGTGATAAGACACAGAGTCGCTCACTCACCTTCTGTACCAAGACCAGGGCTGGATGTGAACTTGGCAACATCTACGATCTTGACAGCAAATTGCTGGGCCGTTTCCTTGTGGAGACATCTTCTAACCACACTGAAGGGTCCCCTGAAACACAATAATTTACACATGAAATGAGGGTCTGGTCCTCATTCTTGGAACCAATTTATCTCCCATAATAATACCATGTGCTCTTGTAACACTAAAATCATTTTTTATGGATCATCAACTACCGACTCAGAATCCTTGTATAAATCTTGTGCATGACAATGAACAGTTGTAGAAGCTAACGATAACACCAGTTCAGATTTTCTATTCATCTTGTTTTATTTCCTCCATACTGACCTTCACCTTGTTAACATGGCTCAAAAAATCTGTATCAAGAATAAAAACTATTGCCATGTTTCAGAAAAAACTAGTTCCATACAATATTTTAGGTATGGTTGCTTGTTAGTTCCATCGCACATCAAACCCAGATGATCAATTACATCAAAATGCCTTCACTCAATGTAATGTCTGTTACAAGATGATGCTAAGTTAATTCCTTTTATGAACATTAGGTGTCTCAACTGATTTATTTTGATTCATACATGTATCAGTTTCACGATCATTTTGCAATGGATGCCAAATGTTATCTATTAAGCAGGTAAAGGAAACTGATTATTTCCTGGAAGTGAGTGAGTGAGTGAGTGAGTGAGTGAGTGAGTGAGTGAGTGAGTGAGTGAGTGAGTGAGTGTGTGTGACTTTACGTCACTTTCAGCAATGTTCCTGCAATACCATGATGGGGCATGCAAGAAATGGGCTTGACACACTGCAAGCTTACGCATGTGGAACATCGATGTCTTCGGCATGAGGAATGAATACACACTTTAACGTCTAGGTTTTAACTCCCACCGCCCTTCTGATAATTCACCAGCACTGAGTTATAGAATCAATGTGTCTCATATCCAAACAATTTTATGTTAAATCATGATTTCATTTAAACCAATTTCTCATCAACCATTAGATTCTTCTGAATTATGACTAAATTTCGACATTGCATGAAAAACCTTTCTTCTTAAACTTATCTTTAAAACTCTATTTCTCCTACTTCCAAGTATTTCTCCTTCTTTTCCCAATCATACTAAGATTTTCAGGAAACTGTAACAGATCATTTGAAAGTAGATTTATTTTAATTTTAAGCAATTTTAACAGCACACCTAACTTTACCAAATTTATTCTGCAATGAGGAAAAAATGCCATATGTACTGTTTAAATGTATTGTTCCTAAAGTCACAGTTAACACAAAATGTGAAATGCCAAATGCAGTTATTTTTTTCTGCAAGGTTTACTGTTCTCGTTCCTCTGACACTGAAAAATACAAAGAATATCCTCCTGAAACTCTTCCCACGTTCACAATATACTCAAGATACATCAGCCAACCAACCCCATGTTGATACTGACATCCAGTAAAATTACATCTTTGTAAAATCAATACTTTTGCATATATCATTTCATTTCTTTTAACCTGATGGTAGCATCGCACCAATCTTCATTCAGATCAATAAACAAACATTGCTCAGCTATCTATTTTCAATACAGATTAATGAATAATATATTTGCAACTCAGAATCAAATTAGATGGTGGCATTTGCAAGAGCAGTATACATGAGCTGTAACTGCTGGACTTCAAGTTGTAGTGTCTTTAGGATGAATACCTGAGAGAAATAGAAGAATATCAGTCAACAGTGGATAAAATAATTAAAACGTAACAATACAATATAGGATCTTAAAGGTCCATTTCTTCCCGATGCTTAAGAATTAACTGATACACCAAAACTGTACTGTACCATGTGACCTCAGATTTACAATACACTGAAACAGATGCATTTCCGCATGGAACCTGAGATTAACAATAGCCGAGAAATGGATGCATTACGCCATGTGACCTCAGATTAAGAATACCATAAATGAGTATGTATTACGCCACGTGACCTCAGATTAAGGCTAGCTGAAACTGATGGATTGTGCCATGTCACCTTATATGAACAATACATTGAAACTAACGTATGAGGCCACGTGACCACAGATTAAAGATAACCGTAAATGCCATCCAGTGCCATGTGGCCTCAGGTTGACAATAGAGATGATCATTGAACGTGAATCCGTATCATGTGATCCACTTACAAAGACTGGAAAATGGCCTCCCATTTTATTATCTTGCCAAAAACAATTGCAACAAACTGGAATAAGACCCAAATCCACCTTCACCCTATCTCACCTGAGGCAAGAAACCAACATTATCCATTACACTTCAAGGTCTGCTGTTCAACACTGGAGTTAGTTAGCAACATGCCAGCCTTACTGACCTAACAATGGAAACATAGCTGATCCTTTTCTGACGACAATAACTTGAAGCTTTATCCAAGTGGCCCTGTACAGCAATAGCATGAGTAGGTTACCCAGCAAAACCATGTTTACATTTACATGTTGTACAACCTCTTGGAGCAGGAAATGAAAGTCTTACAAATTTCAGCCAGAGACAGGGTTGGTTAAATGTAAAATGTACCAGCCCTGACCCAAAATTATCTGCCTTCAAATAATTTACATTTAACAAGCGATGTTTATCATCCAATTGGAATTCATCATTTATCTAAATCTGTCTAAATCTAAACCCGGTCATAGTGCAGGTGTATTTGTGAATGGCAGCCCGTGTTGGAAATATACCATCCCGAATGATTGAGCAGGTAGATATTCAAATGCTGGTAGGAATGGTTTAACTAGTAAACAAAACATTTTTAGGTTGTGCTATCTCCCTGTGTATAGGGACACTTGAATTCATCATCATCGGTTAACCCGACCTGCATCAGCTGCACATGCTGGAGTGAGCATCTTCTATATTCACTTGACTAATGTGAGAGCTCACATGACAAGCAGGAGAAGGGTATTTTGGGGAAAAGTAAACACCATTATTGGAACAAAATTGATCTTGACAGTCATATTTACTTTCACTCCGTTCCTATTCAAGGTAACTGTAAAGTTTGACTGAGCACTCATCGATTGGGTTGACATTTTGACACTTTCTTAAAGTTCATACATATATTTTTCACAAAACACAAATTGGAAAGTATGGATTATGAACTTTTTTACAGGTTTGGTATGGTGTTGCAGTGCCAGCTAATGTTTAGCATCTCTCTCCCTTCTTCTTATTCCTCTCTCACACACAGACAGACAGGACGGACAGATGGGCAGGCAGGCAGACAGACATGCACAATAAACAGACAGGATGATGGACAGATGGGCAGGCAGACACACACACACAATAAATAGACAGGATGATGGACAGATGGGCAGGCAGACAGACACACACACAATAAACAGACAGGATGATGGACAGATGGGCAGGCAGACACACACACACACAATAAACAGACAGGATGATGGACAAATGGGCAGGCACACAGACAGACACACAATAAACTGACAGGATGATGGACAGATGGGCAGGCAGGCAGACAGACAAACACACACACAATAAACAGACAGGGGGGACAGATGGGCAGGCAGACAGACAGACATGCACAATAAACAGACAGGACAATGGATGGATGGACAGGCAGGCAGACAGACACACACAATAAACAGACAGGACGACGGACAGATGGACAGGCAGGCAGGCAGGCAGACAGACACAATAAACAGACAGGACAATGGACAGGCAGACAGACAGACACACACACACAATAAACAAACAGAACGGATAGATGGACAGGTAGGCAGGCAGACAGACATGCACAATAAACAGACAGGACGATGGACAGATGGACACGCAGGCAGGCAGACACAATAAACAGACAGGACAATGGACAGACAGACAGACACAATAAACAGACAGGACGACGGACAGATGGACAGGCAGACAGACACACACAATAAACAGACAGGATGACAGACGGGCAGGCAGGCATGCACAATAAACAGACAGGATGATGGACAAATGGACAGGCAGGCAGGGGGACAGACACGTACAATAAACACATACAGGAGAATGGATGGACAGACAGGCAGACAAGGGGACACGCACAATAAACAGACAGGACGAAGGACAGATGGACAGGCTGGCAGGCAGACACAATAAACAGGCAGGAGGATGGATGGATGGATGGACGGACAGGCAGGGAGGGTGACATGCACAATAAACACAGACAAGCAGATGGACGGATGGACAGACAGGCAGGCAAGCTGACAGACAGTTCTACTTTCTGGAAGTCAAATTCTGATTTATCAATAAAATATCCCTACTAATCAAGGTTCACTTTGTCCTCCCTTTAACAGGATATAAGATCATCAATTGTTGATGATAACCAATAACAATAGTTCTTCAGATTTCAGTCAAATTTCTTTATGCTTAAATTTGACTGAAGCACGTGTTCAGCCTATAAGATGTTACGACACCAAGTGTCCGACACTACAATAACGGTACCAAGCGGCCAATCACCATCTCTCTTATCAGGTACTTCCGGGATGCCTCTCCTAACCCATTTTATTCTCCGATCAATCACAGACATGACAATCACTTGGTAGCAGTCTGTCAAGTCTACTGTGAGATTCAATATCCCTTCACAATGGGCGGATGTACATAAATACTCACTGATGACGCACTTAATATGATCTAAGGCTCAATAAATCCAAGATAAAGGCGTTAAAAAGATAACTGTTTAATGTCTTTACAAAAAGGACTCTGATGACGATCCAGTACATAAGACATTGACAAAATCGTCACACTATCTGCGCACAACTAATCACAGTCAGATGACAATTCGAATAGCTCAAAGGACATTATTGGAACCAGTCCCCTTCAAGGACAATAATTAAGAGGAGGTCAGCAATTACGTCCAATTTAGCACTTGGTCACCTCGGTGATTGATTGAGACATTTGTAGCGGTAATGATAGCACTACTTGTTGACACATAACTTCCAGCTAGAAATTTGGATACAGAACTTTGTGACGAGTCCTTTGCATACATTCTGTGAAATGGTTCATTGCTGCTTTACACAGAAACTTTACGGCAAAAATAGGATACGTTGTAGAAGAGGTAGCTGGTACAGGGCAATGAGCAAACCCAACATGCGAAGAGATGTAGACTAGTGCATATGCAGAATATGATGATGAAACTGATTCCACACATAGCTGGACATGCCTTGCTCTTAAGATTCTCATAATAGTTATAAGCCATTCCAGTGATATTAAATTTGGGGAACACCAAAAATGAGCTTCATGCAATGTTCAAGTAAAATTGAGCAAAGGTCATTGGTACAGTAAGAGAAAGTTGCAGCCATTTAGACTACCACATAAATCCTGAAGTGGACTACTGGCAAACACAATATAAGTTCAGTTGGCACAGAGAATATGATTGCAAGAAGTAGATGGTGCGCGAGAATGAGCAAACCTTTTTAGTTTGTGAAAGAGAGAACAGACATAGGCCATTGCACATGTAGTTTATGATGAGGAGATTGATTCTGCACATAGCTGCTGAGACAGGCCATGCGCTTCACCCATCACACTACACTTGATTGCGGACAACCTGGGGCCCCTTTGCTCACATGGGCAAACACAGCTAGGCGGCACTCATACACGATAATATGGGTCAACTGTCAGGTTGGTTCTCAACTTTTCCTTGTTTTCCAATAGTGAATACAAAATGCAGGATGGTGGGTTAGGTTGACTGGTTGATTGGGTGGATGGTTGGTTGTGTAGCAGCAACAAAATTTCCGAGTCCCGTTCTGGGATTCGAACGATCGTGCGGATCCGAAGTCGGACGCCTTGTCCACAAGACCAAAGAGGTTAACCCCGTCAGCAAGCTGTGGGATGACTCCACGCCCTGCTACAGTTGACTGAGAAACTACAGACTCTACACACTGTATCCACACAGACCACACATACGCCCTGCATGAGATGCACTATAACTGCAAGGCTACCAACATGAATAAATTTTCTTAAATGCAAAGGCTTTTTTCTTTGATAGTCATTTAGAAGTTGTGGCAATAAGGACGGATAACTATGTATGGATTAACAGCTATTCTATTACTGTGAGGGCACCATTTGGCAAGCTGGCTGAAGCACCAGTTTAGTGATCCAGCGAGCTTGAGGTGATGGGATCAAGCCCACCTGTGACCGGGTATAAAAACCTTGGAGTCAACTTGCAGACTCTTCCAGTGTTGTCACGACCCATGAATCCGTTACATAACACTTACTTGCAGGTACAGCTGCAATGTGCAGTAAACTTGGACTAAGTTCAAGACTTTTGGTTCATGAATATAGTTTTATCTTTCCCTGTCCAGATTTTACCTGGAATTAAAACAAGAATTGGGTCCAGCTCAATCAAGAATTTTTATGTGTGCTTGCTAGTAATATGAGGTAATTAATGGACCCTGTAAAGTATTGAAATGGTGTGTGTTAGTGTGTGGTGGTGTGTGGTCTTGTGCACAGAACACAGATCACAAATCAGGTGAAGTGTTGGGCACATGGAGTCCTTGGATGGGTGAACATGTTTGGCAGCTTGACTCTTATAGTTAACAGGATTTCTGTACTGTCTCACAATGAAGTACAAATGTGGTCTGACCTTTGGCAAGGGAGTTTCTTCAAAATTGCCTCTGTTCACCCAGCAGAAAACGGGTAACCTGTGGGATAATTAACCTTCCAGTGCCTCTCAGACCACCTGTGTTAATCAAGGTGATAATGTCCCTCATGCTTGGTACCTTTACAGCATGTCCCTGCTGCATGGAGTTAATCGCTATACAAGTGGCCATATTAAAGAATAGCATACATGCAATGAATCAGTGATCATATGGACAGTGGTCCTGACAGGAACAGGTATCTACTCTTGATGCACTGTAGGTATACTCTCGATACTTTTGTACAACCCCCAAGATGCTGTATTTTTGTCTTTCTGTGTATACTTAAGTTTTTGAGTAGAATCTCCAAAGGGATTCCAAGCAGAAAAGGTTACCAGAATTTAACAGTTTTGGAGTTGTTTCCTTTGGGAATTTCATTACACAAAAAGTTAATTAAGTCTTTCTTAGTATCTGTAACATATCAAGTGAAGGAGGAAATGGCAAACCCAACACAGAAGGGATGTTTCATCTATAATTCTCTATAATTGTGCATCATATGAAACCGTGAACAGGTCAGGAGACAATAGTATTTGGGACAGACTTCCATCTTACTGCCAGAACCTGGCTCTCAACAGTGCCACACAACAAACAGGCTATCAACTGCAGCCAGCAGTCAGGTCATTATGACAAATGCATGTAACTCTAACCTCTGACCAGTATTCCAAACCAACTGGTCACTTTAAGTTCAATTCACATATCAAGAGCTCAAGAATTGATTTACCATAAATCTGCGATATCTGTACGCATGTCAGATGTGCACTACTTGCCAAGTCATCTATTTACTTGACCAGTGCAAATGTACTGATGATGTCTGGACAGTGAATGGTCATTTGTAAAACCTGCATCAGTACAGACAGTTGAAAACTTTCAATAAAATTGGAAACAAAAATATACATTATTAGCAGGAGTGATTATTTTCAGTTTCATATCTTTTTTGTTTCATATTCTTGGAAAATTGGTGGCACATTTTGTGAGCTCGACATGCATGTCATCATTGAATGAAAGCATTAAGCAACTTCTATTCTACAGTTGAACGTACCTCTCCACTGAATGGACAAAAATCAGATCACTGACAAGGTGAGCTAAATGTTCCAGGACTGCAGTGTCTAATCAAACAACCAACGTTCGTTCCCTCATTCAATGAGTTAACCAAATAGAAGCTCTCTCCCTAACAACCATTTACTCTTTAAACCATCAAAACTTCACAAGAAAATATATGTCACCACAGTGGAAAGAAAATTGACAATTTAGCAGGGAAGCGCAAGAGAAGATAGCAAGAATTTACAAATGACATGCAGTGCATACAAATGTTGTATTTCACTCTGGCCTCGCTAATAACTAGCCATTTACACTGAACAAATGATATCAACTGAGGCAGAATGTCGCTCCAACTGAGCCAGATCATCCTTTGTTTAAGATGCGTGTTGTATTACAGCAGAACTCCAGCAACAGCCTAGGTTTACTCGCACAAGCTGTAGCTCGTGTGGTTTATACACGGTCACGTTAGTTCTACATCTCTTTTAGCAAAAGACCGGCAAATATCACAGTGGGCAGTGCAAGGAATGGGCTTCACACATTGTACCCATGCATTCAAACCTGAGACTTGACAAGTGAATGCTTTGACCACAAGGCTACCCCATTGAACTGATACATACAGAAGGATGGGTAACACATACAGTCCTCGACCTAGGTGTTTTGACATGAAATATATCATTAAAAAAGAGTAAGGGATACTGGATTTACAAGATTGATAAAATGCAGATGAAGAAGCCAAGGAGGAAACAGATGATGAAGAGAAATTAAGAGAAAATGTGACAATTATTCATTCTTTTGGAAATGTTTCATATTTATGGATATATAGGACTTTATCTCACACTGGCATTGACTAGTCGTACGCTAAAAATATGGAATATCCTCTTCTTTTTTTTGAATGGTATATATCAGAACAATGAGGCCTAAACAAAACTTAACAAAGGCTGGCTTCTACGTCCTTGTCTATGGGTTAGAACTGGTCCTCAGCAACCAATGCTGGTGTTACGAGACGATAATCGGGTAGTGAGACTTACTGACTTAGCTGATGCATGTCATCGTATTCCACCTGCATGTATCAATGCTAATGCTTTTGATCACTGGATTGTCCAGTCTAAACTCAATATTTACAGACTGATGACATAAAACTGGGTTATTGCTGAGTGTGGCGTAAAACTCAACTCACTCACTCAAGACTATGCAGAGATGTCAGGTCTACAAAGTCAGCGAGCCTGACCACCCGATCCTGTTGCTCGTATCTTACGCCAATAAGGGTTACTGAAGATCAGTTCTCATCCAAATCTTCATGGGTCAGACAATCTCAGAATCTATTACATATGTCAGGTCATGATTGTCTGACCCATGAAGGTTCAGGGTGAAATAGGTCTTCAGCAACCCATGCTTGCCGAAAGAGGCGGCTAAAAGGATCGGGTGGTCAGGTCACTGACTTGGCTGATACATGTCACCAGTTCCTGATTGCGCAGATCAATGTTCATGCTGCTGATCTGTCTGGTCCAAATGATTATTTACAGACCGCCGCCATATAGTTGGAATATTGTTGAGTGTGGCGTAAAACTAAACTCACTCACTGATACTGTCTCAAAAATATGTAATAAATTCCATTACTAACTGTTGCAACAACACACACGACCCATTCCATTTTATGACTGTAAATCATCTCATGCGTGTTTCACTGTAATTTGGAAACATTTTGCATTCTTTGATACTGCAAGGCCATTTCTTGTTTCACAATTACTGTACCAACTGACTTCTTGTTTAACCTTTTCATTTCCATTTCTAGTATAAGATTTTACACTAACAACACACACATACACCAGGACTGAACCCGCACATCAAACTTCAAGAGTAATCACTGTGCCATTCCACCCCTGGGTTATTTCGCATTGTTACTATTTAACTAATAGACTAGATTATGTCTTTAAATATGAAAACAATTGCTCTCTAACAATGCTGAGCAGCCATTGTTACAGAGACAAGCATAATTATTTTGTCCATTTCATTTCGCGTAAAGCCAATGTTTAAGTGGGAGATGTTATGCACTGATCGACATTACAGTCCAAAGAACATTCACAAACTCCATTATGACTGGTTCTGTAATCATTATAGCAAGAACTTTTTATTCCATACTTCATTGGAAGAGATTATTTTGGAGAAATATTCGAAAAAAAAAATACAGAAATCCTCTGAGGGTTGCGTTCAATCTGCTTCTGCTAAAACATCCATACGGCACCAGAAGACACGATGCCAGTCAATACATAATTCACTCTGTGTAGACAGTATCAGTAGCTTGTTGATACCATCTTGTATTGCATGGTAGTATAATGGCCGTAACCACCATCGTCCAGTCAGTGTATGTATATGTCAATAATGATTAGCCTGTGTAATGATGTAAGCATGAGAGGGGAAATAGATACAGCAGACACACAGGAAGTGGCAGATTCCCAGCATGCATAGCAACTGGTCAGAAGCCATTTCCCCAATAAGTCTGCATACTGTCCAAAACTAGTTGTTGTGGAAACAGACATTTCACAAGTTCTGAAGTCTCAAACATAGTTGGCAAAAGGAAGAAGTAGCTCTAAACTGTCTTTACAAGAAAACAAGTTGTTACCCATGTCATATAAAGCAACCATTTTTCAGTTCATATTTGGTATGCCGATATCTTGCCATCTTGTTTTTACACAGATTCATTTCAGGGAATTCTCTCAAGTATATTTTCAATGTCATATATTCAATGACTAACTTTTATAACCCACTAGACAATATTCAAGTTATATGGCAGCAGTCTTTTGATTTAGTTTTTAGCAACCCATGCTTGTTGTGAGACAAACTTAACACAATCCCATGGTTACACTATCTGACTATTTTGAAATGGGCTGGTAAAGACCATTGGTAACACAGATGAATATGGGGTTGCTTCACCCGTGGGAATAGCTTGCAATTGGTGCTGCACTAAAACTTGTCCTGTTCCGTGATCTTTTATCCATATACCTTGGTGTATTCTTTTCAAAAGTTGAACAGTATACATACTACTCAGATTACATGGTTACAACTTGATATTTCCTTTCCGTTGAGATGTATACCATACTATACAGATTTTGTCCATGGACAGAACTTTTATATCCTTTTCAAAAGATGAGTAACATGCACTCTACTCAGCTGTATACACACTAAAGAAATTTTATCCAAGGATACAACTTGATGCTTCCTTTTCAAAACTTGAGTGATATATACACTATTCAAAAAAAGTTAAAGAACACCCAATTCCATCACACCACAATAGTTAATGTGTGACCAGGGCAGATTTACTACTGTTATATGAAAGAACTGGGTGTTATTTAACTTGTGTTGATTGGTAGCTGTCTATGTATAACATCACGCAGTAGTGAGACAATTGTTGGCATTGTGGACATCAAGTATTTCTGGTTCCATGATTGTTTCATGCGCAGTCAATGGTGTCCATTCATCAGGTTATGGATCATTGTCCTCATATTGCTCCCTGCCTTGTCCACAACACTCAATGCCATTATTTGTGGTCCCTATGGAGAGATCTATCTGGATATAGGAGTCAAGGTGATTAAGGTGACTTGATGATGGTCAAACACAACAGGATACTGCATGTACATCCAGAAGTGATTAATCTGCAGTACCTCTGGACTAGTTCCGAGTAGTCCCTATGGGACTGATGGTATGACTTGCAGAAAAGACAACTTCAGTTGTAGCGGTGGTTGATTGGAGCAGTAACAGAGTAAATGGGTGAATGAGTATGATTTTGCACTGCTGTTAGCAATATTCCAGCAACATCACAGCAGGAGACCCAAGCAGTGGGTCACACATTGAACCCATGAGGGAAATTGAACCCTAGCCTTCAAGATGACAAGCAAAACCATTATACACTAGGCTACCCCACTGTCCAACCAGTAACAGAAGTGGTGGTATTAGTAATGAGTGAGTGAATTTGGTTTTACACAACCCTCAGCAATATTCCACCTACATGACGTTTTCCTGTAAAAATCGAAAATGGACTACACAATCAAGTGATCACCAACATGAGCAACTATCTACACAATAGGGATATATCGATCAAGTCATCGAGTCTGACCACCCGATCCTGTAAGTGGCCTTTAACAACAAACATGGGTTATTGAAGATCTATTCTAAGTCTGATCTTCACAGGTTAGTGACAGTGGTGGTAGTTGTGGTGATGAAGATGCATGGCAGTCATGGTAGAAGTCATTGCAGCGGTGGTTGTTGTTGCAACAGAGGCCATCATATTGGTGGTGGTAGTTGTTGCAACAGAGGTCATCATATTGGTGGAGGTAGTTGTTGCAACAGAGGTCATCATATTGGTGGAGGTAGTTGTTGCAACAGAGGTCATCATATTGGTGGTGGTAGTTGTTGCAACAGAGGCCATCATATTGGTGGAGGTAGTTGTGGTGATGAAGATGCACAGTAGTAGTGGTAGACATCACTACTGCAGTGGCAGTAGTTGTCATGGTGGCAGAGATTGTTTGTGCAACCTACAATTTCCATACAATGCCAAGACCATCCCCCTAAGAACCAACTATTCAAGCATATATTATGTCCACAGAGGCATCTTGGACTTCAATGATTCTTCCAGGCCTCGACTTGATTCGATTTTTTATTTTTGACTCTGATTCGATCAATTTCTATTTGACTCTTCATACAAGTAAAACATCAGATTCATTTAAACATCAGAGTTCAAGTGAATTGGCTTTTCAGTGTGAAATCCATCATCAACATGACAATGTCTACCAACAACAATTTTCATGGGATAATTAGCCTGGCTTCAAATCAATCACATTTCACCTTATTTAAGCACTTGAAACTGCTCAAGATGGAGTCAAAAATACATTTTTTTGCTGAGGAAATAATTTAGATAGATATTCAAATTTCGAATCGAAATAGTGAAGATGGTAATCGAAAATTGAAACTGAGGTGTCGGATTTAATTTTCAATGAATCGAACTGAATCGCTGCAGTCCCAGTGCCTTCTATTCCTAGGGGATCAGAAACGATGGTTCACTGAAAAACAACCCACAATCATTCAACAAGGGGAGAGAGTAATTAATGTGATATGTCGAAACCTTCCCTGATGAAAGTCAGCAGTAATTGCCAAACTACACACCACTGGGTACCCTCCTTTGAGTGCAGCTCAGTAACTAATGAATGAGGAGTTTAAAAAACATCGCTGACATTCACATCAATCATTCAACATCTAGTGGCACTTTCCTCACAATTTGCTTTATACCAATGTCACTAGTTGTATTTACCTGACAACATTCCTAAATCAGAACATGAACTAAAGTTTTCTTTATAGTTAACAAGCATTATCACTAAGGTGACATAATTGCCCACACCATATTATCAAATCAAACTTAAAAAGAAATGAAAGTGAAGGTCGTAGTTTAAGAAGTAAAATGTCAATAAAAACATTAGTTTCATACTCTCTTGATATCTGCACTTCCAAAACTGACTGAGACCTTTCTTTTACTGTGACAAACCTAGATACCAAACATGAAAAGAATCTAGTCAACGGTTCTTAAGACATTCCAATCCCCAATTCATACAAACATATGAACAAAGGGAGCCCAATACTATATCACCAGCTTCACGTTAAACGCGCAAACAGGGAAAATAATGGTTTAATGACAGCACCGATGACATATAACTCTGAGGTAAGACAGCTGAGGTCACATGAAATTGAGTTTAACATGTTCACAATTATATCATTTATATCACAAAATAAATGCTAAAGTGTGCTTGTACTGAATTGTACTTGATGGTATTATTGTGCTAGCCAAATGAGAATTGGTCTTCAGCAACCCAGCTTTTAGTCACAGCCATAGAACTTTAACTAATCTGTCTCACAATCCTTGAACCACATTATTTTCCCCACTACCAAACCCTCTGCATAGCTCTAAATGAAGCAAATCTGGATTTCCTCAGGTTCCAGATCTCTGGTCTTGCTGTCCTTCTATTTATTATATATGGGTTTGTTTGTTACAATCAAAATTATATACATTCTGAGACTAAGAGTGAGTCTTACCTTAAACCTGAATACTTGTATTTACTCGGCATCATGACAAATAATTTATCCTAAGTGATACTGACGAAGAATAATAGTGAGACTCATTATAAAAAAAAAAATAAAATAAAAAAAAAAAAAATATATAGCAGTGTTTTACTTTCAAATGCCTGAAGAAAAGTAACTTTATACATCAATTTCTGATAAAATATGATGTTTTTCAATTCCAGATAATGACTGATTACACTAAGACGCCCCAGCCCAGGAACCAACAGACCTCTTATTCTTACTGAATATTGTTTGAAGTTTTCCACAACCTATTATTTAAAAAAAAATAAAAACAAAAATAATAATAATAATTTCTACTAACAGATCTCTTGAAAGAAACCTTTACAATTATTACTATAATTTGTATATTGTCAAACTGTATGTATGGCACCTCACTCCAAACATCTTATTTCACATCACACATTCTCTCTAAAACCCAACAGAATCTTAGATACAGCCAAAGTTGCTTTGAAAGAAACATACCACAGACCCAACACTTGAGCCATCAGGGGAAGGCCAGGCAGATTAAATCTTTATTCAAGAAAGCTGCCCCACAGATCATCAAATCTTCCAAATTTGCCCATCAATAGCCTGTGAGTCTGATGAAAGGTAGGATATTGGTGTTAACACCCACTTTACCATTCCACTAACAACATTATCCCTTCATGTGTAAGTAAGTCAGACCAATCACCATTCAGCTCTCTCACTGTGTGCACCTTCATTATAACACTATTCATTATACCACAAGCTCCTCATTGACATCAATCATCTCCAAGCGTCCTAAATTTAACTTCAAAACATAAAGGTCTTTCAAGATCATGTAATTAAGTAAATTAAAATTCATTTGAACAAGAAGACACTGCATCGAAGACAGCATGACTGAAAAGTTTAAAACGAAAACTTGCCAGATACACCAGTTTGACCTTAAGAGTAGGATGCACAATGTAATAGGGACGTTTTGGGGTACTTCCATTACAAGTGTCTGTTTTTCCCCACTTGCTTGACTGGGTGTCTGTCATTCCACTTCCAATCAATAATCAATTACACCTTCCGGCAAAAGACAAAGACCAGTAATCGGGCCTCCATACGACCCCATTATCCCACGATCCATACCAATTTCCCATAAACTGCTTTTACCTTCACCCTTTAAAACAATTTTTATAGACTAGTGAAATCTGATAAAAAGGAACCTCTCTTGAGAAAATCTCTATTTGACAAAATTCTCAACTATCTGACTAACACGATTCAAATTCTATGCTTCGAGACACAATATTTTTGTCGGGAGTACAAACGCTCAGATCCAAGACACGATTTCCTCTCAGTTATGAATTCCGCGTTTGTCTTGCCAGTAAGAAAAAGCCTAGACATAAACCAAGTCTCCTCAAGAAGGATCACAGGCATTCTCCAAGATAACCTGGAATCAAAGAACGTGTGTTGGAAGTGTTTCTGCTAATGTGCTTAATCTGTTAAACCTGTAAGACACTATTACTGTATTTGCAATGCTTAGCGTCCTTTTCCAATAAAAGCTTACATACCAGCTATTACCTGCAAGTAATCTTTCTCAATGCCCAGTATAAAAAAATGAACAAATATTTTTTAAGAGTGTGGGTAGGGATTCAAAAATATTTTGCAAATCCACTTGCCACGGGGCAAGTGACTTCAAGAAAGTAAATGTCCTAATTTTCCACTTGCCCTGATCTTATGACACAATGCCTGATGTTAATGTTTACTGGACTATTTATCGAAAAGTGATAATTTCACTCTCTACTAGCTCTACTTTGTTATTATTGCCAACTTGAATAGCTTCAATATGAGCAGATATAAAATGAAATCTAAGATTTTATTCGTAGTTTAAAACCATAAGTGGAAATTATCTACTCAGGGGTGCATCCAGCTTTTTGTCAAAGTAGGCCACTTGGTTCACCCTTTTTGAGAAAGTGAGCCAACACACAAGTTAACATGGGTCAAAAGCTAAATGACTGTACTTTCTTATTGTATCACCTGTCATGTATATATGTGTTACCATGGTAACAGTGATACTAACATGACTAAACAGCTAAATTCAACAAAGTGATGAAGTACATACCTTCAAGAGTAAATTAAGTGTCGTTTTTTTCTCCAAAACATGTGCATTCATTGATGAATGGTTAAGCAAAGTTGCTTAAACATCCATACTATGATATAACCCACTGAATGCTTAAACTAAATTGCTTTCATGTTTTGTTATTCACACTCGACATGATAGAATTTTTAGCTACGAATTTATGTCAATACCAACTGATTATTGAATATTTTGTCACAATAGGCTACATATGGCGCACATATTATATCCAAGTGCGCCAGCTCAACTTTATTTGCGTGAAATCTGACGTGCTGAATTTCTTTTTGCGCCAGAAGGACCACCAAATGCGCAATTCCTGCACTCCCACAGCCTGGATGCATCCCTGTCTACTCATCCACGGACAAGTAAGATATTTTTATTCGATTGCCTGAAATGAAAACCGACTTGTCCCGGGTTTTGGGCAATGAGATTTTTTAACCCTTGGTGTGATGGTTTTGTGACACTTTCAGCAATATTTAACCAATATCACGACAGGAAACATGAGAAAAAGGCTCCATATACTGTACCCATAGTGGATAATCGAACCCTTTTTTTATTTGTTTTTAGAAAAACAACAAAAGATAACAACATGTTACTGCATTCAGTACTCAGTGGTAGATAACAAATAATATCTCTCACATTGTCCTGTATGGCTTGCTCAAAGAGACAACCCTACTTTGTCATTTTGGCGTATAAAGGCGAATCTGTTCTTAATTTTTCAGATGATTTCCGTTGGCATATCAGAGCAAAAGAATCAAGAGAGTGTGTCCTACTTTTAACATCACTGCAACAATTTCAGGAGACAGCAAGTGGGTTGCGTCATTATCAGTATTTCTGTCATCTCGTGCGTGCATATCTGCGTGTCTGCGTGCATGGGATAGTTATTGAAATAGGATCAACCTAACCCACATTGTTGTGGATCATTGTAAAGACAGATCTGGGATTAACACCTCAAGTGGATCACGGCATAACTATGGGAGGCAACTCTGCATACAAGCCAAACTGTTACAATTTGGTGAAATAACATTTGCTGAGCTGGTAACATGTTAGTGCTGAATTGTAACAATAAAATATTTCCTCTAATGAAAATAAGTCGTGTTAAAGCCATCATCTTCATTAGTTGCAACATACTGGTTGTGGAACATACACAGTTAAAAGTTTCAGGCTAACCCTATTAATGTCCTACCTGAGAAAGTCAACAAATTGTTATCAAAAGATGATTGAACAGTACCTGAATATTAGTATTCATAACCATGAAAAAATCCCATATCAAATCTGAACATTAAAACCTTCAGGTTTCCTTGCTATTGATTCCCAACATTCATTAGAACATGGACACAAATCACATTTCCAAGATGGCTGACATACTCCCAAGTATTCTCCTGGCAATGGAGATACAAATTGTATTTGGTGACAAAAGCCTCTCCTTTCCCTTGTACCAATACTCTACTCATCCCCTAAACTCAATTCACATCTTTGCCAATCAATTAGTGCATTCTCTTGGAGAAAATGCAGTTGAAAGTGTCCAAGAATTAATTTACTATCACTAAAGACTTTGGGTAATCTGATTTGAGGTGTACAATGGGCGAACAAAGGAGAGTGCCTGGATAGGGGAGAGCCTCATCGCCCCTACCTACAAGATGCTAAACCTTCAGGGGTGCGTACACTTTTTGTTTAACACAGCCTATTTCTTCAGTCTTGCTTAAAGGCATACATTTTTTTCTCTGAACGTGAAGCCAAAAAAGTGTGGTTGTAACTACATCAAATTATGTTCAGACCACCAGCATGTTGAGCAGATGACATTAAAGACAGTATTCATAAAAACTGAAAAGTAATCATGTCTTCACAGCATTTCGAGTTACTGAATTAGGTCTGAAAACATTTGGAATAGTATTCCAGTGGTTTAAGGCATGACAGCACAAAGTGGAAGAAAAGCCTAAAGAATTTGATGATTTCCATTTTCAGCGAAACACATTGGTATGTTGCTGAGAAAACTAGAAAAGTGATAAGGTAAACCAGGATTCAAACCTACTAGTTTGGGGATTGCCAAAGGGATGCGCCACAAATGACAATGTGCACAAAGAGGTTCAAGGAAGCACATGCAGGCTCAAGCAGGCACAAACAGGCACAAGCAAGTACAAGGTGGCTCAAGGAAGCACAGGCAAACTCAAGTGAGCACAAGCAAGCTCATGAAGTCTGATGCGAGCACAAGGATGATCAAGCAAGCACAAGGAGGTTCAAGCAAGCACAAGGATGATCAAGCAAGCACAAGGAGGTTCAAGCAAGCACAAGGATGATCAAGCAAGCACAAGGAGGTTCAAGCAAGCACAATCAGGCATAAGCAAGTACATGCTAGAACAAACATGTCCACACAGGCACAAGCTAGCACAATCCAACACAAGCTCCAATATTGACACACCGATAGGAAGCCTCAGCAAACAAAAGTCATAACTGCAGTGTCATGGGACCAGCCTAATTCCTCCCCACCCAATATCAGCTCAACTTGCCTGTTTTATTCCAATATCTGCATGTGTTGTGTTGTCACACAAAATCAATACAGCAAAGATTACAGACAAAGCAAATAGTCATTTATTCAGTTCAAACATGTCAAAAGGATTTTGATTTTCTACTTGAGTCTCCTTTTATGTTTTTGCTGATGGGGCATTTTTTCACCCAATCCTTCTGTCGTATTAGGTTGCTTTTGGGCATTACATGTTAAAAGTTCTTTTTCCAAACCAAGCAAATCATTACAGGAGATCCGGATAAATTCAATTGTTCTTGAGTACAGAGACTTTGGGCTATAACTTGCTGAAACATTGAGAATCTTTTCCTGTATTCAATACTTGGCAAAGAATTCTTCTTTTTCTATCATTCACTTCTGGTGGAAGCTGAATAATTGATCATTCTTCCCTCACTTGAGAATGGTCAAGTTTCGGTGTACAGTGTTATTCATACCTTACATAATGTGTCTGATCAGATTCTAGCATGTCTTCAGATTGATCATATATATTTTCTGTTTAGGGATACACCTTGTCTTCTTCACCAACAACCTTTGCTTCCAGACCTATCTGCTGGCTGGTTTGTTGGTCATTGTCATTTTTTCTTGTTTGTTGTTAAACACTGCACTCAGCATTATTCTAGCTAAATGGCATCTGTGTGGACTAGACAATCCAATGATCGACAGCATGAGTAGCAAGCTATGCAATAGGAATATGATGACGTGTGTCAACCAAAGTCAGCAAGCCTGAGCAGCTGTTATAAGACCAATTTTTACCCAGATGTTCATGGGTACCACCAGATTCAGCTATTTTCACAGCTATATTACTTCTGCCTGTACATAACTAACTGTAAACCTGGCAAATCCACTGACTAACCTCGTAAGTGTTGATCTACCCAGTTGGTTCAAACAACTTTACAGATGACTTCTGTTTATTGCACAGATACGATGACAGCTTTTTGTTTAGCGCATTGAGCGACATTTTCATGTATATTCTTACAGCATTATCACTTGATAACGGCATAATGATATACATCAAAACAAGATTCTGACAGGTATAAAGTTGGATACTTCAATTATTGACTCACCAACTTCTAGAATGCCGATCACAAAGTTACACTATTAGGATTTCATGACATAAATAAACCTGTGAAGGTCAGTAGTAGAAACACTGTCACTGCGATACTGACATTCTCAAAACACGACCCATGAAGGTTCGGGACAGAGTAGGCATTCAGGAACCAATGCTTACCATAAAAGGTAAATATGCTTGTCGTAATAGGCTACTAACGGGATCAAGTGGTCAAGCTCGGTGACTTGGTTGACTAATGTCATCAGTTCCCAATTGCGCAGATCGACGCTCATGCTGTTGATCACTGGACTGTTTGGTCCAGACTCGATTATTTGCAGACCGCTGGAGTTTTGCGGAGTGCAGCGTAAAACTAAACTCACTCACTCGTGACATAAATCAAGAATCACTGACATTGACGTGATCCTTGTTAATTGTGTATTGCTTAACTCAATGCTTGACAAATTAATTTATTTGCTTGTCACTGATGACAGTATAGTTTGCTGCTTGAGGTATTAGTATGCACAATTATATAACCACAATTATATGCCACAACATCTGGTACATCGAGGAACATAACATACCTCTACACATTAAACTGACAGTATTGGTATTCATCTTAAAGATCGATTACAAGGTCAACAAAGGACAAACATGCATCTTTAAATAGTTTTTAACATGTAAAAATATTTCCCATGACAATCTCAACAATTCAGTACCCTGTATGTTTCAAGATGCATCGACTCAATCCAAAATGAATGGAGTTTGGAGCATCTTGACACTGAGCTGCTCTGCAGCAGGGATACTTCGTCTGCCCCAAAGAACGAGTTTTTAGTTTTATGCTTATCTTTGCAATGTTCCAGCAACGACATTGTGGGAAGCACCAGGAAAGGATTTCACATATTGTACACATGTAGCGAATCAAACCAAGGTCTTCTGTGTGACGAGGAAACACTCAAACCATTAGGATACCCAACCTCCATGACCCCTAGGAACTAGGTTGAAACGTGATAAACAATATTCACCCACACATAATAACCTATCACTTGAGAATACTCATAAATGTATGAAATGTCAAGATAAAATTTAAATCAGTACTTCAAATATTTCATTCTCTGAGAGCGTCAACTCATTTTCCTCTCTTCTGAATCTATGGTAATCTTATACCTCTCCTTCGTGGACTTTTCAATATACAAGGCTTTATGAAGAACAACGACATTTGTCGAAATGCCATGTGATCTGAATCCTCATATAGTTCTTAAAAAATACAACAAAAAAACCCCGGCTGGATGCATTTTGAAAATCATCAAAAGATTATTGTTCAGATTGATAAGATGAAAGTTGAATTTTAATCACAAACATTTCATGACATTTTTCAAAGGATGAAATGTCTTGACCCCTAAAACCCATTACACAAGTAACCTAGTTTCACACCTGATGTCAAGAATCAGCAAAGGACAAATGAAGTTTGATAAGGCCACGGCACTGCTGCCCCGAAGCAGAACAAATTTTCCAGTTTATGTCTTTTGTATATAACCAATGCTGTCTTCTGGATCCTGCAAAGATCCTATCAGCAATATCTATGTACTGACCAATCAAATCTTCTTCTCATTGATAGGCAATAACAACAACTTGACAGGCACGACCATGAGCATTACTAGGTCCATATATGAGCAACTCAACGCATTGACTTTCCACAAAATGACTTCAATGGTATTGGCATCAGGACATGATCAATGATGTGATAATGTCTTCAGAAATGCCAGCATTTCCTAATACACTCTGTCCACAATTGATTATGTCCTGTTCAAAAAGTACACTGTTACATCTCATGGATTCTTTCAAATGCCTTATTTGTGAACAATGAAATTTTAATCATTGTTTTGCTGTTTCAAAGATTAATGTGTGCAAGTTTGGGAGACATGTGATTAGTGGGACTTTCTCATATTCTCATATTCATCCATGTCATCCAAGCCATATTTGATAAAGTTAAGTGAAGAAAGGTACTGGAGGTCCTGGATATCTCCTGGACTTATTTTAACAAAACTGTTTTCACAGTTTTTCTACATGGACGACACAATGACTGAAAAAACTTATTTCACTGTTTAGAGTAGCACAATAAAGAAGCACATTAAATATGGACCATTTTCAAGATTTAATCCATGAAACGATGGGTTGGAAAACACACAGCACGCAGTATGTATTTCAAGGAAACTCTGGAACCATCAGTAAACTGTGTTGGGAGATATAGATCCAATCACTGCTTGTCAGCAGCTGTGACAAAGTCATCTTGAAAGTCATTTTCCGGACAAACTTCAATCCATCTCAGACATGTTATATATAGATGTCTTCATAAATCAGACATCCAGCTACAACCCTGGTGCAGAAGTTGACGATTCAAACTGACATCCCGAATCAATATAAATATGCGGTGTCATATTGTCTTGTTTGTCTTATGAGATTCCAGGGATGGGTAATACAGATTCTGCAGGATTAATAATTCTGAATGGACCAAAGTTGCTTTAACTCTCTCTTCCTTCCTGCCATCAAAAGGGTCCCCTCCTCACTGAACCAAACTACCCATGGTTCTTTCAAGTCATGTAATGGGGGAGTGAAACAGAACCATAAAATGAGCCTTGCCTCTTTCGTACAACATTTTGCAGCCATCAACTGGTATTTAACACATTCAGTCCTGTCTGAACAAAGATAGCCTTGCTTCTATCTCTCAACATTTTCCCGTTTTCAGTTTATGTCTAACAGTCAATGTCTCTGGTATTTCTCCTGCTTACTGAGAAGACATTGTAACCATCTAATCAACACTCAGCTCTCTATGAGCAAGAACCATGGAAACACTTATAGCAATATAGTCGGCTGAGAACAGTAAATGAAGTTTCTACTATATCCTCTGAACAAGCTCTTGAGTCAGAAATATATTTATTTGCAGGCTAACGAGGATAAGCTGGACACCGACCTGACAAATGCATGACAAATGACCTGTATTAGCATGTGTGAGTGCTGCCCACTGGTGCTTGCCTTAGTAAGCAAAGGGGCTGCACGTTGTCTGAATATAACTGACTTGCTAAACATGCCATGCACAGCCTACTTCTTTGTAAACGCATTCTCTGCTCTGGTTCAACTTATCTTCTATGGATGCCTGTGACTTGGTGCAGAGATTAAAAATATTTGTAACTACAGAAGCAAATCAATGAACATAAATATTTTCGTCATAAAAAAGACCCCACTATAATGTATTTTGTGTAGCCAACAATTTCTTCCATTTTCTAACACTACAAATACAAACACTTTATTTGGTGACAATTATTTTGTCCCTAAAATCTAAGATCCTCCTTGACAATACCGAACAACTGTACAATTAAACCCTGAACTCCATCATCCTTTAACCTAACATTTAGTTGTCATAGACAGAGTGTCTACTGAGAAAAAAGCAAGACAATGTCTGTCCCATGCCCAAAGACACAGAAAATAATACTTGTTGTTACCTTGCCTCCAGACAGGCACTGTGGGACTAAAATAAAGATTTGTCAGTTCTTTGTTAGTATACTGTATCTGAGTAACGTATCCATGGTGACGCTGCTGCCATGCGTATAAGTTCACTGGCACCATTAAACTGAGGCTGGCCATTACAGTATTTTTCAAGAAGACATTTTAACTGTTATCTGTTTATTCAGTCCTCCACATAAAATAGATGAGATGCAATTCACAAACCTAAGACTCATAATCCATACTTCTAAATTTATGTTTTGTGACTGTGCATAGATATTGAGTGAGTGTCAAAATGTCAGCACAATCGATGACAGTGATCAGCCATGCTTTAACAGATACATCAGATAAGAAAGAAAATATAACTGTCAGGATCAGTCTTGTTTGAATAATGGTGTTCACTTTTCTCGCAAACATACTACTTCTGTGGTGTATAGAGGGTCTGTATGGAGAACAGAGGGTTGAGTCAATCCCCAACCATGTCACTCCAAAACAGTAAATATGGTACTTCTTGTTACCTTGACTGTACATCAGAAGGTTGGTGACTCAATCCAGGCCACTTCACTTCATAACAATAAATATGGTACTTCTTGTTACCCTGACTGTAGATCAGAGAATTGGTGACTCAATTCAGGCCAAGATTGAACAAGATCTGTCTTGCATAGACATATGTTACGTATTTATGTTCACACTGCTGCATGGAACCTAATTTACACAATAAAACAAATACAACTCACAGGAATCAAGTTATCTTATGAAAAATATGTGCAAAAATATATTCATCCACAAAAGAATTCTAAACAAAGCCAAGAAATAATATTCCACCAGAAATGGAGTCTAGGGTGTGAAGACGTTTTAACCACATGGCAACCCAACAACCCCTCTAGGTCCTGGAATCCCTTGATAATATAAGTGTAATTGTGTTTTCTAGTCAGTGTTTAACCCCTCAGTTCATCTTCAACTAAGCCATCAGTCTATGAAGAACCAACCACAACTATGACTCTAAATATCAACACAGAACCTGAGCTCTGTTCATGTTACCACTCATATCATATTATACAAGAACTCACAACCATCAAATGGGGGTGCATACAACTATTCAAGTCTTTGCTGTTTAACATGAGAATTTAATACTTATCATGAAAGGTGCTCTAACCACCCTGGCGCCAATACCATATACCTCTGATAAAACAGATAAACCAAATTCCACAATAATACTGGTTGCTGCCATTCAAGGCGCCAATGGCAACAATGTCAAATGAGCCATAACAGCACTGTCTGACTGATACCAATACATATCCTGAAGGAACTCTCTCCTTCTGAAACGAAGGTATCAGACTATTAGCACAAAAACTGACACATATTGAACAAAAATATTTATTGATTAGACATTTTTTAAAAGTTGTCCACTTAGGCCACACTACGAAAAGATTCCAAAAAATGTTCATGTCACCCTTATCTATTCTGGTGTATATTGTCCATTCAACTGTCCCCATAACTCCATGACCTCATCATCCTTGCAATGCAGGTGAGTGGTTATTTTAGCTACCTTGAACTGCAGCTTACTCTTCTCATGCAAAATTGTGCACATCAGCATAGGATAATGAAAGGCCTAAATTGAAACTCTTAATCCCAGAATTGGTAAAATGCTATATGATATGGCACAGGATCTGCCTATGAAGCTTGGTATACATTGTATTACAGACACATCTGTTTCATTCAGTAGTTTTCTGGACGTTCCTCTTCAGCTGACTGGCCGACAATCAAGTCAGCAGACAAAGTGTGTTTGAATGACCTTAAAGCTTGCTAAGGCTGGCAATTGGTCTTCCTGCAGGCCCTCGTTAGCCTCCCTTCAAGACAGGAATACCTAAACAACATTTAATTCTTCAGAAAGGCTGCCTGATTCAGAGAGCTACAAACGCACAAACTCACCAAACTGTTCAACCATGCTTCCTCTTAAATACAGTCTGGTTAACAGAAATGCTGGATCACACTGAATGATGTGCCCGACATGTGGAAATAACCAATGGAAATAATTATTGTAAATCTACAGACATGTAACGGTCAAACCATCAAGACCACATTCAGTGATCAAAGAAATCTACTGAAACTCTGTATCAAGATCCCTTTGTTTAGATACTAGTGAAATAGAGTTTAGTTTTAAATTGTTTATATAGCAATATTTCAGTAATATCATGGCAGGGGACATGTGAGCTTCATATTGCACCCATGTGGCTATCCTATCGCCCCTGTTTTGATACTAAGATCGTTTTGCGAAGTGAGTAAGTAAGTTTTCATGCCGCCTTAATTCAAATCTTACTTTCTGCATGACAAGTGAACACTTTTACCAAAAAGAACATTTTTGAGTGATGTACAGGGAAGTCCAACACAATGTATTCCATATGATCTGATGAAACCAAGAACATTATGATACAGATCAAAAGATCCAGTGAGCCCCAAAAAGACTGAATCGATTTCAATCAATCTGGATCAAATAAATATTATATACAGTTCTTGACAAGTACCAGTCTCAGACACACAGACCAAATACATCAACTCTAAGTTCACTATACGTGAAACCTCCTTCCCTCAATCCCTCTCTACTCTCTCTCTCTCTGTCAGAAAGGTCCTATATTCACCCTCTCCCTGTACCATCTCTCTCTCTTCTTTGCATCTCTCTTCACATCTTTCTGATCTCTCCTCTCATTCCACACTCCCAATTTGCCCATTAGCAACCGAGAACAGATAATCAGAGAATATGGTCCATGTAAAGATTGATTCAAACCTTAACTACGTTGTCCAGTTGGCCGGTAACACAATCACAGATAATGTTAGTCCATTCAGCATTTTGTTACACTGAAGATCGACACAGACGAACATGACTTGCAGATTCTTGAGTGAGGGGTTGGGAGAGTTCTTGAGTTCTTCAATGAGTTGCTGAGTGAGTGAGTGAGTGAGTGAGTGAGTGAGTGAGTGGCATTGCTGCCAATGATAGAATGTTAATTTATGATTATTAAGGTGAGCATCAAGAATTTCAAGAGGTATCAAAAGCCATATACCAATCTAATTCTACACATATATAATAGCTATGAAAGGGTACCTAGTAGGATGATTTGTGAAATATTACTCCTCGTGGAGCTAAAACACACAGGAAGAAATGTACCCTGATCTAATGAGTGAGTTAAGTGAGCGTGATGTCATGTTGGTGAGAGAATAAGTAAATGGTGTCACAATGGTGAATGCTTGAGTGAGTAAGTGATGTCATGTCAGTGACAGAGTGAGTCGCTCAGTGTAGCAAATCAATGAGACAAAAACCAAATTGTTACACCATTACCGCCCCTAAATACATCATATATGATGTGATGATGTCCAGAGACCCATCAATATTTTAGATGGAACTCAAATAGTCAATTATATGCTAAAAACGTGTCAGTTCCAAACACCTAGCTCTGTTGAAATGAACGATACAGTCCTTGGTTGTCCCCAGTCATCACTCTGCAGTGACGGCCCACTCTACAGCCATGGAATGGAAACAGTTCGCCAGACACAAACAATGATGGATGACGGTTTTATCAAGTTTTTCACAATAAATATTTCAGATGCATCAAGTAATGTCACCTTCCTGTTGCAGGAAAACCAAACTGACACTGGGCACAGACATGTACAACTATGGTGAAAACCCACAAACATGAGGGTTTTGTTGAAATTTCCGTTTACTGCTTCTGTAAGTCAGGAATATTCAAGCTGACTGCCTGAAAATAACTATATCTGTACCAAGTGATCCAGTGACAGATATCTTGAACAGAGATCCACTCAACTTAATACAACTGACGTGACTATGTTTGTCGTAAGAGACGTCTAACGGGATCAGGTGGTGGGGATCGCTAACTTGGTTGACACATGATCAGTTCCCAACTGCACAGATCAGTGCTCCTGCTGTTGATCACTGGATTGTCTGGTCCAGACTCGATTATTTACAGACCACCACCATATAGCTGGAATATTGCGATGTGTGGTGTAAAACTAAACTCACTCACTCAATTAATATTAATGCAGGCTCGACGCATACACTGATTATGGAGCTGGGCACTTTAAAATAGTGATGGTAAACAATGGCCAGAAGCAATTCCCAAGCCTCCAAATCCCGAACATTTCAATAACATTTCATACGCACCTTATCATGAAATTATCAATGCTGGCCCAGTTTGTCAAAATAAAATTTCAGATCCCATAAAAGCAGAATAAAGAATAAAAAACAGAATGGGACAAGTCAGCTAGCTAAATACTTGATCAATCTGCCTGCAAATTGAAAAACAAATGGGAATATTCTTAACTGCTGATTTAAAGGATTAAATAGAAAAAGTTTCAGGTTCAATAACTTTGTGACAATTATGTAAGGCCTGTTTAACACTTACTGAGACCATCAATAAATTAAAAACTAAATCAATATTAATGCCCCAAAAAGACAGCTGGCAACGGTTATCAGGAAACATGACATATCATGAGACATGGACATGAGTGAGAGAGTGAGCGAGTGTGTTTGAGTGATTGAAGGAGAGAGAGGGTGAAGGAAGGGGAGGAAGGAGGGAGGAAGGCTGGGTGCTGGATGGGTGAGTGAGTGAGACAGTTGACATGTAACATCCTGGAGTTAGCCATGGTTCAGACAAACTCTATCCAGTTCTTAAATGTCAGTGAACCAAGACCTCGATTTTTGAATGTCATAAGTCATGAAAGTCATAAGTTATGCTAATGTGTAGCTTTTTTGACCATCTTTACACTAGGACAGCTTTGAAAATCTAGGTCAAGGCTCTTCCACAAAGGTAAGAGCTTCAAGCACTGCTAATGAGATTGCTTCATATCCATTTCTGAAGAACAGTGGCAGGAAAGGGAAGATAAGTGAAGAAGGACCCGCTGAACCTATAATGACAAAAACAAATATACCACAAGTCACTATTGTTCTCACTTCCTTCTGATTCAAGAACACATTCCTTCTGACTTTCATATGAGTTTTACTAAAGCTTTAGTCAACTTGAGAGTCTGATCAAATTAGCTTTTCCAGGGCTCTGCTTAAACAACCTATGTGGACAATTTGTTCTCTGGTCTTGCAAGCTACAGCAATTACCATGGCAGGGTTGGTGAAAAGGGTCCAAATCCATTTGGTCAGGCATTAAATTTAGCCCAAAACAGGACCCATATCTGCCCAAGGCTGTATGATCTGCCCCAAGATGCAGTGATATATCCCGAGAAACAACAAGCATCTGATGCACTGTCACCATCTATCTCTAATGACATGACGACATAAATTTGAAACCAATAATCAGACCTTCATAGAAAAAGCTAAACATTAATGCTGATTGGCATAATTATAGATCTGGAACATCTTCCAAAAAATATTCCATTAATTCAATGTCGTTAGGAATCATTCAGCAGGCAGGATGGTACAATTACACGACTCCTAGCAACACCAGATAGACATACAAGCAGCACAGATCATCAGCAAGGCCAACTGATTGGCCCATGATGAGGACAAACACACATAATCTAACTGGCCTGGAGATGAGCAGAATAACATTCTCATTTGTTTGTTCCTTAATCATAACATTTGTAATAAGCCATCAATATTTAGATCTGCTGTGTCGGCTAGAGAATCCACAACAGATGCTGTTGTGTTGAGAGATTCAACGCGATTGAATAGCTAAATCATTTCATGAATTAAAGGAATAGAAGTCTGTCAGTCTTTGGGTTACTGACACTGATAAACATTGATTGCGTTCAACTGTCAGTATATAATGCTCACAAGAAGTTAAGGACTACAGAATCTTACAGATGGCTACAGCAAATCTGTGAAATGAATTCCATAAATACAAGGAAAGATTAGAACTGGTACAATGCAGTATCTAGGAGCTGACATGGTCTGTGTTATTTCATACAATTAATAAATATAAAAATGTAAGTCTGACTAATGCCTTCCCTAATTTTGTAATGATTTTAGCTGGTTTCTGAACATTTGGTCAATGCACTGGGAGTGAAACAGTATTTGTTAATGAACACTCTGCTGGTGAAGTAACAAATCGTAAACATCACGTAATATATGATTCAAAATGGCAAAGCAGAAATACATGTCAAGTGAAAATGTGTGATGGCACCATGCAGTACGAGGAAGTGAGTTTGGTTTTAAGCAATATTCCAGTAATATCACCACAAGGGACACCAGAAATAAGCTCCTGTACCAGAAGCTGCTATCTGGTCACTAGAAAAAAATACAGACACTGGCAAACTATTGATAGTTAAAAGAATAACAGTCCTCTGAAGATGTACCGATGTAAGTTATCTCCCTTAGGTGATCCAGGAGCTGTTGATTCTGGGTTTGCCTCTGAATTTTTGGTCAGAATAGTCTCCCATTGTAACATAAGAAACTAGCAACATTGGGATACTAAAACTGGGCTACTTTGCAACACAGTAACATTGACTGTCATACATGCTGTTATGAAAGAGTGAGTGAGTATGGTTCTATGCCGTGTGTACAATATTCCATCAATATCAGGGCGATGAATACTAGATATGAGTTACACACATTGTACCCAAATGGGGAATCAAACCCAGGTCTTCAGTGTGATGAGCATATACCACTATGCTACCAAACCACCCCAATAGACAAGAGTACCAAACTAATGAGACAGTGTTTATGGACAGTAACAGGTTGTCACAGGTTGTCTTGGGTCGTGTCTTGGGTCAAGTGGTTGTTGGTCCAGGTCAAGACAGAGTTCCTGGCTTACTAACCAGGAAGATCTGCCACTTTCGGAGTGTCCTTTAAACCACATGATGGCTATATAACAGTGTTGGGAATTGGCTGAATTCTCACAACTGATGATTGTTTCATTACCAACAAACAATCATCAAAACAATTGGTTAGTGTCAATTTAAAGACTTTGGTATGCATGCTGCTACTGCGACATGTATGACATGATGTATACAGTGATGACTAATATATCATGATCATAAACTTGCTGGAGTCTTCAAGAAATATTCAGTCATGACTTTTCAACTAGTGAAGGGAGTTTCCTTAGAGAATTAAACAAGTTTTCGGGCCCTGACAACTTTGAAGGTGTATTCCATTGTCAAGTGTTCATTAACTGTAACAGAAGTTCCAAAATAGTCTGTGTTCGATTATTAGGAAATAAGATCGATTGCTTCGTCATTTGGTCACTGCGACCAATCTCCAATTATTTCAATTAATTGGAACACTGCTACCATATAAGAAGTGCTCTTGGCTCATTGACGACGAAGATATTCCCCCTTGTCGACTGGCCTTGAAACCACAGCGTGGCCAATTTCACTCAATCATTAAATATGGACCAACAACCTCTAAAAGAAGGAACAAAACCTAAGACACTGGGGTTGTTGAAAACATTTTCTTTTAAATCTATAAAAAAATATATGTAATGTTTCCATCAGTGATATTCGTTGAATGACTAACTGCAAACCATGAAACCGGGTGCTACAGAGGATATTGCCTTGTAGGAGGCTGTAGGAGGCTGTAGGAGGCAATGACAACTGACATGTATCATTACGTCGGGTACCAAGGGTATGTCTTTATTATGACAAACAGACAAACCAATGGAATAGTGACCTCAATACAGTGTATTGCCTGACTGGCACTTTAATATTTTTGTGAAGCATCTTAGAAAAAATAATAATCCATAAACTGATGTCACATTGTCTTGAAATAACAACTTTCATCATATTTTCCCATAAAACAACATTGTCGTTATCTAACAAAAACACACACATCACTGTATCCTAAGTTCCTCTAATGATCCAACTTTCCCAATCTGACAACGTTACCTGACACAGACAATAAGCCAGAGTAATTACCGAGCCCTAAAAACCTTCACCTTGAAACAAACGGAGTCAATGATAACAACCTGACAGTAATTACAGAAGTTGACGAGTTTGGTGACATTTAACGCTGTGATGGATATGATGGCTAATGACTTGGTTATCAACTTCCATTTCTCATGTCAATACCCGTTTCCATGGAAATACATACATGTGAGCTAAAACAGCCTGTATAAGCTGTTCAGACAGTGATACATTTAGCACAGGTTACACAACTTTCGCAAATTGCTCTTTAATCAAAGGCTAAGTATGAACATTGTAGTTGCATGTATTTTTGACTATGTCCAAAGTTGCTGGTCCCCCAGATGACTGCATCTCAATATGATACACATGTCCCCTTTTATCCAAGTATGTATCATTTCGCACCATTAAATCCTGACACTAGGCTATTTCAAAACACAAAGAGCTGGCATTGCATTGCTGCTATTTTCACACAATGCCTGCTTCTGCCACATTGATAAAAACAGTGGCTAATTTGTCTTAGCTTCCAGACAACAAATATATTATTCCATCCATAAATATTGAATATACCAATTTATGTCCAACTGACAAAGGGTCTTTGATGCAAGAGTTGACACAGCGAAATGCCAAAGGGCTCTGTGGCTTATTCATATATACATATAGTATTGGCGTTTGATCTGACCTTGTCAACCAATCAGCAGCAGTGCATGATTCTATCTTCAACACAATGTGCTGGGCATGAATGCTACTGTCTGTACAACAGCTCATTACTTACACATCCTGGATACAAGGGCTTCTGGTGGTCATCTTAGATACACACATTGACTTCCTTCAATATTTCATCCGTAGTTGTACAACATTATTCTGCCTGTAGGGGTTCAATAAGGGTTCCAAGATGGAGAATTGCCAATTATAACAAACTACAGAAATCAGAAGCTGCACAGAGACTCATTTAAGAATGTTGACAAAAGCTGCACAACATAGTATCAATGGTAGATATTAGGTACATCATTAGGTACATCTGTACTCAAAAATATTTCAGCAATATAAAGGCTGCCTGTATGGAATTAATCAAGGACCAAACAATACAGTGATCAATATTATGATAACATTCAGCCATCAGGCTACTGGGCATGAACACATAATTCATTCAGCTGCCTTGACAACCAAATATTGCAAGGCATCTACCATTAGCCTCGGAATTTCTCTACTGGGTTGAAGGCGGTGGGGTTGCCTAGTGGTTAAAGTGTTCACTTGTGATGCTGAAGACCCGAGTTTGATTCCACACATGGATATACAATGTGTGAAGCACATTTCTGGTGATATTGCTGAAATATAATAACAGTAATAGTCAGCTTATCTGGCACTCATATCCAGGCATACTAACAGTGCTACCTACATTACTGTCCCTTGTCATACGACACCATCATACTATCAGATAGTAACTCCCTGGGCTCACACAGCCAAGCTGCCTGTTACCTGCAATGAACTAATCACTCACATTGCCGGCACATCCTTATGGGTACCCAGTTTGCAGCTGGGTGAACTGTGACAATGCTAAAAGCAGCATATAACCACTATACTGAATCGACATTATGAACAACAAAACAGAACAATGGCAATCAATCCAATCAGCTAGCCAGGAAGAAGATCACGTGACGAGGCCGTTTACACCCAATATAGTTTACTGGAGAACTATTTACCACAGATTCCTCCCTCAGGATCCACAACGCCAAACTCAGAGCAGTGTGGAAGGTAATTAAGCTCACTAGCTGTCTTCTATCTCTGTGAGTTGAGTCTACATCAACATCAACTTATTGTGTGAGAAAGGGAGTTGGGTTTACAGCAGATCCAACACTATTGGATCAAATAACGTCGGATTTCTACACAAAGAAAGTCGCAAATGCAGTTTGAACAGATGTCAGTCATATCATGTGATAGATGACAACCTTGAGTGTTTCTAGGAAACCATTATTTCACAAGTTGTGATATTGTGGATCAGTCACTACATCGACATACGAAGTACATGTTTTACACATAGGGCACAAATCAAAACTGAGTGAGTGACTCAGTAAGACAAGTGAAAGTAAAAGAAACACATACACTTGTACTAAATCCATATCATTCCATGAGTGAGTGACTCAGTATGACAAGTGAAAGTAAAAGAAACACATACATTAGTACTACATCCATATCATTCCATGAGTGAGTGACTCAGTATGACAAGTGAGAGTAAAAGAAACACATACATTAGTACTACATCCATATCATTCCATGAGTGAGTGACTCAGTATGACAAGTGAAAGTAAAAGAAACACATACACTTGTACTAAATCCATATCATTCCATGAGTGAGTGACTCAGTATGACAAGTGAGAGTAAAAGAAACACATACACTTGTACTACATCCATATCATTCCATGAGTGAGTGACTCAGTATGACAAGTGAAAGTAAAAGAAACACATACATTAGTACTACATCCATATCTTTCCATGAGTGAGTGACTCAGTATGACAAGTGAGAGTAAAAGAAACACATACATTAGTACTAAATCCATATCTTTCCATGAGTGAGTGACTCAGTATGACAAGTGAGAGTAAAAGAAACACATACATTAGTACTACATCCATATCTTTCCATGAGTGAGTGAGTGACTCAGTATGACAAGTGAAAGTAAAAGAAACACATACATTAGTACTACATCCATATCATTCCATGAGTGAGTGACTCAGTATGACAAGTGAAAGTAAAAGAAACACATACATTAGTACTAAATCCATATCATTCCATGAGTGAGTGAGTGACTCAGTATGACAAGTGAAAGTAAAAGAAACACATACATTAGTACTACATCCATATCATTCCATGAGTGAGTGACTCAGTATGACAAGTGAAAGTAAAAGAAACACATACACTTGTACTACATCCATATCTTTCCATGAGTGAGTGACTCAGTATGACAAGTGAAAGTAAAAGAAACACATACACTTGTACTACATCCATATCATTCCATGAGTGAGTGACTCAGTATGACAAGTGAAAGTAAAAGAAACACATACATTAGTACTACATCCATATCATTCCATGAGTGAGTGACTCAGTATGACAAGTGAAAGTAAAAGAAACACATACACTTGTACTACATCCATATCATTCCATGAGTGAGTGACTCAGTATGACAAGTGAAAGTAAAAGAAACACATACATTAGTACTACATCCATATCATTCCATGAGTGAGTGACTCAGTATGACAAGTGAAAGTAAAAGAAACACATACATTAGTACTAAATCCATATCATTCCATGAGTGAGTGACTCAGTATGACAAGTGAGAGTAAAAGAAACACATACACTTGTACTACATCCATATCTTTCCATGAGTGAGTGACTCAGTATGACAAGTGAGAGTAAAAGAAACACATACATTAGTACTACATCCATATCTTTCCATGAGTGAGTGAGTGACTCAGTATGACAAGTGAAAGTAAAAGAAACACATACACTTGTACTACATCCATATCATTCCATGAGTGAGTGACTCAGTATGACAAGTGAAAGTAAAAGAAACACATACACTTGTACTACATCCATATCTTTCCATGAGTGAGTGACTCAGTATGACAAGTGAGAGTAAAAGAAACACATACATTAGTACTACATCCATATCTTTCCATGAGTGAGTGAGTGACTCAGTATGACAAGTGAAAGTAAAAGAAACACATACATTAGTACTACATCCATATCATTCCATGAGTGAGTGACTCAGTATGACAAGTGAAAGTAAAAGAAACACATACATTAGTACTACATCCATATCATTCCATGAGTGAGTGAGTGACTCAGTAAGACAAGTGAAAGTAAAAGAAACACATACATTAGTACTAAATCCATATCATTCCATGAGTGAGTGACTCAGTATGACAAGTGAGAGTAAAAGAAACACATACATTAGTACTACATCCATATCTTTCCATGAGTGAGTGAGTGACTCAGTATGACAAGTGAGAGTAAAAGAAACACATACATTAGTACTACATCCATATCTTTCCATGAGTGAGTGAGTGACTCAGTAAGACAAGTGAAAGTAAAAGAAACACATACATTAGTACTAAATCCATATCATTCCATGAGTGAGTGACTCAGTATGACAAGTGAGAGTAAAAGAAACACATACATTAGTACTACATCCATATCTTTCCATGAGTGAGTGAGTGACTCAGTATGACAAGTGAAAGTAAAAGAAACACATACATTAGTACTACATCCATATCATTCCATGAGTGAGTGACTCAGTATGACAAGTGAAAGTAAAAGAAACACATACATTAGTACTACATCCATATCTTTCCATGAGTGAGTGAGTGACTCAGTATGACAAGTGAAAGTAAAAGAAACACATACATTAGTACTACATCCATATCATTCCATGAGTGAGTGACTCAGTATGACAAGTGAAAGTAAAAGAAACACATACATTAGTACTACATCCATATCATTCCATGAGTGAGTGACTCAGTATGACAAGTGAGAGTAAAAGAAACACATACACTAGTACTACATCCATATCTTTCCATGAGTGAGTGAGTGACTCAGTATGACAAGTGAAAGTAAAAGAAACACATACATTAGTACTACATCCATATCATTCCATGAGTGAGTGAATGTAGTTTTACGCTACACTCCACTGCATGAGCATCGATCTGCAAAAATTGGTATGCAATGCCATGTGGGTCAACCATGTCAGCAAGCCTAACCACCAGATCCGATTAGTCACCTCTTTGACAAGCATGGGTTACTGAAATCCAGTTCTGACCTACATCTTCACAGATCAAATCAAAAGTGAAGCAGCATGCCAGTGAAGATGAAGTGGAGGTGACCATCGTGTCTTTTTCATTTGTTTATTGCATCACATTAAACTTCAAGCTACATGACCACCATCCTCGATATCTCCAGGGTGTACGTTCCGATAAGTCTCCACTATACCCTGGATGCATCTTCAGCTAAGCCCGATAAATTTATTACCTCCCTTGGCTGGCTTTTAATCCAATCAGGTGTGTGCGCTGGGAAGTTGAGCGAACCAATCACAACACACTTTCACTTTTTAAATTATCTAACCGATTAAACTTGGCAACACGAACCATGCACAAATTCTCTGAATGAGGCAGAAGGAGTTCCTGCATATATTTTTTTTAAATTTTCGGACCTATCAATGTGTCTGTATGATTTCTCCTAAATCTGAGTCGCACTGCGAACATACCTTTGCAGCAGCAACCGCTATCTTTATTGACACTGGCAAGTTCAGTTGTAATGACGGCTTAGCTGATTGGCCGATTGTGAGAATGCGAGCGAGCAAAGGGAGGTAATAAAATTTTCGGACCGAGCCGTAGATGCATCCAGGGTATAGTGGAGACTTATCGGAACGTATACACTGGAGATATTGAGGATGTATGACCGCAACCTGAAAGTAATAGTCTGGACCAGACAATCCCGCGATCAACATAGAAAGGCCTTGTGCCATAAGGAACTCGACATGCTGTCAGCTATGTCAGTAACCATGAAATATATGTTGGTTGATGCCACAGTTTGAGAAACTACAAAACCCATTTATATGAACAAAGACAATGAACCAACATTAATTACAAATGATACAAATGATTTCTGATTCTGTAAACAGACTAACTTTTACACAAGGTACCTGATACATTTTCTTTAACTGAAATAAACTGTATTCTAATTTCAGTGAGTGAGTGAGTGAGTGAGTGAGTGAGTGAGTGAGTGAGTGAGTATGTGAGTGAGTGAGTAACACCAGTTTCAACAATATTCCAACAGCATTACAACAGTGCACAGCAGATATGGACTTCACAAGCATCCAAGTGTAGAATTGAAACAGGATCTTTGGAATGGCAGGCAAATGTTCTAGCCCTCCCTTGATGCCCAAACATTCCAGGAAGTAAAGACAAAACCTGTTACTGCTGACAGTATAAATATAGTATTTATGCCACTGAATATTCATATGATTAAGTCAAGGTCCATTAAACTAAAGCAGATGGAACTTAATAGCATTAATAACAAAAAGTCATAAAGTTATTTGAATTCTCTAGAACTGACGAAAAAATAACTCATTCAAATATTAATTCTAAAAAAAATATTGTTTGTGAAATATAGATCAATCTATGAATTAATTAATTTTTTAATTCCGTCAGTTACGGTTAGCATGTTCAGCTTTATTGCTCAACCGAGTCATGCAATATATATGTTACTACTGAATAAATTTACATTGTATAATTATATTATACAAAACAATTGTGCTGCTCCAGTCCACCACTGCCGACGTGTATTTGACAAATGTATTCAACATTAAATATTGAAAGTAAAAATAAGATCCTCAGAGTAAGCATTAACTTGTAATGGGGATTTAACATGACTGGATGGTCAACCCTGCTCACTTGGTGGAGCCATGTCATCATCCCCCAACTGTATGGATGGGTGTTCATGCTATCAACCACTAGTTGGGTAAAGACTCAGCTATTGTAACTGGATTATTGCTAGTAGTGAAACAGCAATAAAAGCATTCAAGACGAAGTAATCTATACACTGTGTAATAATAACCAATCATTTAATGTAATCATACAATCCAGTATCATCACAACCAGTGTGGTCTGACTATACAAAGTAGTAAAAGTGACAACACTCCTGGTGCTGACAGTGTACAACAATGTACAAATACAACACCAGCAGGTGGTGTTCACCTACCCAAGACAGGTGTGAAGCGTCTCCGAGCACGTGCAGGGGGGCGGGGGACGACGAAAATCCATCAAAGACGCGGTATCCATCATGGAAATAAACTTCTGCCAATCTGCCAAACACATGCGGTACTCCAACTTAGATACAACCATAGTAATTAGTAAAATTCCTGGACACTGCTCCGGAGAAATCACATTATCACTTGGCCATGATATTCTCGACTGCCACCTTAGGCTGAAGCTACTCCCAGTGAAGGAAGGACTTGCATTGAACACATCGCCCTGTGCAATACGCTGTATAACTACCTGCCTCTTACGGTTGCACTCACAGCTCAGTGCTGTATACTGGCAGTCAGCCGTTTGATACGTCAGTCATTACTCACGACTTAACGGAAGCACTGTCACATAGCATCTACACACCAGCTCAATTATATTCTCCATGTGCTACTAAGTAAGTCATATTTATTTGACTCATTCTAACACAGGTCAAGCCGTATAGAAATTCCAACCCAAATTGTGTGCAATAAACCGATAACAAACTATGAAACATAATAGAGTCATTATGGTAGGCGGGAAGTTGGCAATTAAATTCTCTAACTGTGACACAGTCAAACATTTCTTCCTTCACTTGGAAAAGCTCTCGTCAAGCGACAGATAGCATCCTCCAAGTCATTGATTATTGACCAGCTCTCTGTATGATACCATCATCCTGAACTATCTGCATCTTCGTTGCTTTATTTGTGGTGTATAAATACCCGTATCACTCCCACATTACTCCATCACTTTATCTCCCAGCTTGTCTTACTTCTCTATAGGAATGACAATAAACCTGTTGGCTGGATTGGCAGCTATACTTGCATCACCATACGGCTATGTTTTACTTCATCAATCTCTCGCCAAGGAATACAATGCCAGGCCTTTGGCTTTTTGTGAAGAATTTGAATAAAGTGATATTTATCACACATCAGATCTTAACTAATCGTTTCTATAGTGGTTGATGCTTTGAAGGAGTAGAAACATGTCGGGCAGGCATGGACTTGTGTGTCTAGCGACGCAGCTGTAACTTCTGTGATGTACATTGAATTAAACACAGTGTTAACACCTCCAGGTGGTCCGTCGGCTGGCGCTATGTGATACCAGTTATATCACACCAGTACAGGAATGTTCAGGAATCCATCTCAATAGTTCAAGAGTTCCTACTCACAAGAAATTTACCAAAACTGTCACATTATCTCAAGGTTATATCTATTAATCATATTTCATGCTTGTAGTAATTCAATATGGCAAATTATCATAGCTTAACACCAAATCAGCAAATTTTCCAGGAAACTGACTTGGCCACTCTTGCAGAGAAACAATTTTACTGTCATAGTCTAATTGGCCATATTTGTACTTGAGGAGCCACACTCTTATACTGACCCTGTCCATTACAATACCATACCCAGCACAACCCTCAGGGTGAGTGAGGAAGTGAGTGAGTGAGTGAGTGAGTGTGTGAGTGAGTGAGTTTGATTTTATTCTGCTTTTAGAAATATTCCAGCAATATCATGGCTGGGGGGACAAGACATTTATACATTTTGTACCCATGTGGGGAACCAAACCCCGGTCTTCAGAGTGACGAGTGAATGCTTCAACCACTGGCCTACCCTTCTGACCCTTACAAACCTCAGAAGACATCAGTTTTATGTCACTTTCAATATTCCAGCAATATTATGTCAGGGGACACCAGAAATGGATTTCACACACTGCATCCCTGTAGGGACTCAAACCCAGCTCTTCAGCATGACAAGCAAATGCTTTGACCAATGGGCTACCTTACCTTCTCCTTCAAAATTTGTTTACATTGTTTAATGCTGTTGATTGTCTTCTCTGATACACATCGCAAGAAAAGACTTAATACAGGAAATTTAAACCAATAAAACTGCTGCCAGGCACTTAAGGTGGAAACTGTTATCTGCATCGGGTGCAACCACAGAAAAGTTACAAACATTTGCCATATTTAACCCTCAGCCTGAAGATATCAAAATCGATCCTTACACACAGAAGACATCGCACACTCCACTCACTGACAACATCACACACTCAACACACCAAAGACATGATGCAAGACGACCTAACAGATTGTGTTGACAAAGAACTCACTACAGCTCCTAGTCATCCATACTTTCAACTAGGACCTGATTAACACACACAATCTCTCTCATCTTAACCTTCACCAAATTGTTTTGAAATAACTAATTTAAGTCCAGTAACTGTCATTCCTATCCTTTGATGCCCTCCCTGCACTATCTAGAGATTGGGGCATTCCACCTTATTTAAAGACTTCCTGCAGTTTGAATAGAGCAATACATGTTCCAATATCCACCCCTGGACCAATGCCGCCTTGTAATACGGCCAATATCGCCCCTCCAGTGAGGAATTCTCGTAATCACATTTAACAGAAATCGACTACATTCTTCAGAAAGTCAAAAGGTTTATGCAGGAAAATTTGAAGCCACAAGTCTCCAATTAATCACCATATTGAAGTATGAAGCTTAATTTGGGCATCTGAGAATGATTGGTGAAATGTATGGACTCCATTGTTTGGGTATTGATATCCCCAAACAGTCTAGTAAAACCCTCATAAAATGTTCAATTAGTTTTTAAAACAAATTCATGAAAAAGATTCATAAGACTCTCAAATACTAACTACTTTCATTCAGAAACGTAAGTGAAGAATATTCACAAACCATTAAAAAAAGTAGGAGATATTCCATTTTGCAAGCATGCCAGAGTATATGAGAAAAAGTAATATATATCTGTACAGGTGAAACATTTACAAAGATATGGAATAAACTGTAACATTTTCCTTTAATTTCTGTTCATTAACTGATTCCAACTTATCTTCATTAATTGCAGTCTATCAGTCTTGCAAATCCAATATCCTCTACTTTTTTTAATGGTATATATCATGAGGGCTATCAACCAGATCCTCCAGTTTACATTTTGATTTAAATTTGCTGTTACATAATTTACTTCATGATAATTACTATTTGCAATCCAAATCTGGATGGCCCTTTGTTACATGGCAAAGCTGCTACACAGAAAAGGGATGGTATCACCCCTGCTACATTGCACCATAAGACACTAAAACAAGGTACTTGTTATTACCCTGCCTGGTGTGCACACTGGTAATACTCAAGCAGGATCCTGTTACACCAAGCTGGCTAACCATGGTATGAAACCCATGTTGGAATCAAACCCAACCGTGCAATATGGTAGGTAATCAAATGATCCACTTCACTAACCAAACACAAAAGTAAGAAATGAGCATTGAATGTTACTTCCTTTTTAATACCTGATATGTAAAAGAAAACAGAACAAAACATCATAAATTCATCAGAAAGTATTCCTCATAATTATTTCACAATCATGTAACTGAAAATATAAATTTGAAAATTTTGGAATTTTGGAGTCATAATATACAAAGCCTACTTCAATCTTTGTGAAAATGACATCAAAATTAATGTCTTTTAAATTCCATCTCTGTCAATAACTTTCTCTCTATTTCAAACATTTGTAAGGAAATACATCAAGTTGTCTTATATCAACAGATACTATCAAAACGCTATCTTGAATTCTTACAATGACAAATATTTTTTCATAATTAATTGTTCTATACTGTGACACATTTTTAATCTCTAGTGAAATCTGTAAAACAAGATACAGAACATGTTTTCTCTGAACGGCGACAGAAAACTGATGTATTAATGTTTGATGTATAATTGATAGTAATTCATATCTGATACCGACTTGCGGAAAACAATGCAGTGATAAAATTGCATACGCTCTTCGATCACTGAGGGTCAATATTCTCCACAGGCTATAGCCTGCATATTCATTGGTCATTCAGCTTACATGTAGACAATATACTAAACATTCAAGATGAACACTTGGTGGTTGGTAACACAGCTCGTGCACAAAGCTTTTATGTTTTCTTGTGTATTTCATTGTTTAGGATCACGACTTTTTTACCAAACCTGACAGACAAGTCCTTGTGATTGATGTGTCATTAATATTTGATGATTATTTTCACAAAACAGTTCTGTCTTTGTTTTTCTTGTCTGATTAATTCAGCATTTGTCTGCATCAGGGAAATATAGTTCCAAAATGCATTGTGTTTTCCTGATAGAATGGTAATGAGATTTATTAATATCAAATCTGTATAAGAGTGTCTAGGTTTGCTGAATAAGTATTACACACCAGTATCCTGGGCGGATATATCAGAATCATACATCAGTACCCTGAACTGATATATCAGTACTATACACCAGTACCCTGGGCAGATATGTCAGTATTATACATCAGTATCCTGGTCTGATATATCAGTATTATACACCAGTGTCCTGGGCGGATATGTCAGTATTATACATCAGTATCCTGGTCTGATATATCAGTATTATACACCAGTGTCCTGGGCGGATATATCAGTATTATACACCAGTGTCCTGGGCGGATATATCAGAATCATACATCAGTACCCTGGGCAGATATGTCAGTATTATACATCAGTATCCTGGTCTGATATATCAGTATTATACACCAGTGTCCTGGGCGGATATGTCAGTATTATACATCAGTATCCTGGTCTGATATATCAGTATTATACACCAGTGTCCTGGGCGGATATATCAGTGTTACACACCAATATCCTGGTCTGACATATGAGTATTATATACACTCGAACCCTGTTTATCCAGATGTTTTGGTTACACTTGAAAATCGTCTGGATAGCGAGATGTCTGGTTAACTCGATCAAACAAGCAAAACATGAAAATTAAGTGAAAGCAAAAATTTTCATGTGCGTATATCAATAAATCAACAGTCAGTAGTAATAACATCATCAAGACAAATAAGTGTACCGATAATACCTCTAAGTATCACACATCGGTGATCTTGGAAGAAAATGTGTTTACCGCGACAATAGGAAACCCGCAAGAACTGGAGGTTGTCTCGGACGTTATCATGTAGTTTGTGGAGCTTCAGGTGGTAAGTTAGATGAAAAACGTATATCGATGACAAAAAGTCTCTATTTGGCCAATTGCATATTCTTTTTTTTCAATTTTAAATGCCCTAAAAACGTGACATCGCGTCAACTTATGCTGTCTGCAGAAAGTAAACTTCAGGACGGGATCACATGACTTAGATTATGTGGCAGGCTATTTTTAACTTGCATCACGACAGATAGTAGGGGTCAATTTATAAATGTTATATACAAAACAATTACAGTGTAGTTTCCCTTAATCCTACTTAACATGTTTTCATTACTGATGAGATGTTGAGTGACATGCGTCCCTGGTGTTTTGATGGCTAATTAATCAATTCACATCAAATTCCTCCGATAGATTCAAAATGAAATGACATAGTCATGCGGTAAACGGTAGTGATGTGACACATAAACATTGCACAGATCTCTCCCTTCAGATAACTGGATCATTTTTTAACGGAAATCTATGGGAATGGTTTGAAAATTCGCCGTCCGGGGCCCTAATCGCAGGGTCCAGTTAAGCGAGTACAATTAATAAACGTAAGTTTTATTTCACATAAAAATCGTCCGGAAGGCGGGGTTTCCGGATATATGGGGTATGAGGGTCCAACTGTACAGAGGTAGGCTGGTTGGATATATCAGTATTATACAGCAGTATCCTGGGTTTATATATCAGTATCATACACCAGTATCTGGGCAGATATATTAATATTATCCACCAGTATCCTTGGCGGATATATCAGTATTATACATCAATATCCTGGTTTGAAATATCAGTATTATACACCAGTATCCTGGTCTGATATATCAGTAATATATACCAGTGGGATAAAATGTCACAGGTCAGATATATCAGTATTATACACCAGCATCCTGGGCTGTTATATCAGCATTATACACCAGTATCCTGGTCTGATATATCAGTAATATATACCAGTGGGATAAACTGTCACAGGTCAGATATATCAGTATTATACACCAGCATCCTGGGCTGTTATATCAGTATTATACACTAGTATCCTTGGCTGATATAGTATCATATACACCAATTCTGGTCTTCTGTTTCATATATTCTGTGTGGGCACAAATGAAACACTCACTGGCTAAGGGATTATAGCATAGCCTAGTAGTTAAAGTATTGCTGTTCCTGTAGGACCAGGTTCAATTTCCCACATGACAACAACATATGAAAATAATTCCTGATGATCACCATTGTGATTTTCTTCAAATGTAGCCCAAAGCGACATAAAACCATAGTCACTCTTGATGAAAACCAAACCACAAAAGAAACACGACACCATCAGAGGTTTCTTAAACCAAAGGCTATAATTCGCTCTTATTAACAATCAAAATGGAGGTTTGAGTTCAAAACTGACAATTTTCAGGAATCACAGAGTTCATACAAATCACCAAAGTGGTGACATTAGAATACCTCAATGTAAATATCAAGTGTGGCCTCAATAGGCACCATTGATGGCATTGCATTGTCTGTACATGGTATGAATTAGCTGCTTGCTGAAGGCCAGAGGCACTGGGGTCCATACTTTGTGAAATGCCTGATTGAGTCCAGCAACAGTTGCTGGCCTTGGGTGGAGGTCATTCAGTCTTCTTTAAATCTCATCCCAAAGGAACTCTACTTTGCAGATGCAATGATTGCAAGTCATTGTTGGGTTTGAATGCCTTGTTGTCTTAGGAAGTCCCATATTGCCCTTGTAGTGGGGCCTGTGCTTGACATTATGTTACTGCAGGTAATCGACTTTGTGGATTTTCTTGGATGCTAGTAGTGGCCTGACATCATTCCTGCAGTCTGTAGATTGTCCTGACATGAACATAAAATGATTAGCAACCTTCCATCTAGCCAAATTGCAATCGTCCTAAGACTTGGTTCCTCTGATCTCTCGTAACTTGTGGTATGCAGTGCTGCGGCCTGTTGACAACTGGCACCTTAACTCGCAAAGTGTGCCCCAATGCAGTTAAGATTTATGCCATTCATGGTAACCATGGTATAGAAGATCTATGGGTTATACTAAATGTTGCACCATTGGATACATTTTAGAACTGAAAAAAAAAAGTACAACTTTGTTCAGTGTGAATGGTGCAATGACACTTGGCTTGCTGAAGAACTGAGTATAGTGATTGTGTCAACACAAGAATGATTTCAGGTAAGTTTCAGATTCGTGTTCATTGGTAGGGTTGTCACATTATACAAGTGCATTTTCATTTTCACGAATGTCATATGGAATCTTTTACCATCTCTGCCTTTTTATGTGCTTTTTCATCATAAAATAACACTTATCTTGGCAATAACTGTACATTTGGATTGAAAAACACATCAACAAAATGGTGCATTCGTTGAAAAAAATACCACCTTGTAAGAACAAAATTTTGAAATTCGTTTTGAAAAGTGATGTTTCTTTTGTGGCTCAGTATATTAGAAAGCTAATATTTCTACTTAGAAACACATCAGTCTACCTGTCTACAGCAGTGCTCACCTTATAACCAATTCCTATTGCCACTTTAATTAGTCTGTGGCATACAAGCCAAGTATTGATTTCTGGGATTTTACTGCCAAGTGTCTTGTAATGTTGACAGGAAATGTCAATGAAAAACACCAGAACACCATACTTGTACCTGTCAAGCTTGCTAATGACTCTGGTTTGTTGCACCCATAATCAACAGGTGACATACTCTAATCAACATTTTGAAATTTGTTTTGAAATATTCTATTAATTAACAATATATCTTAATTCAATTTAGCAGACCAAGATACTGCTGTAGATACATATATACTGCATATTCTATATGAGAACAGATCAGATCATCATGTTACATTTGTCTAATATCACACATTTTATTGATGAAAACTATGATATTTTTCAGAAATCACATGAGTGCCTAATTAGAAAATTTTGTACAATTCTGACACCACATTAGTATCTTATCACATTCATGTAAAATACAAATTTATATTTCCACAAGAAATGGATTGCTCAGTTTTCTGTTCCAGACTCGATTATTTTCAGACCACAGCCATATAGCTGGAATATTGCTGAGAGCAGCATAAAAACTCCCTCACTCACTCAGTCCACAAGATTTGTACTGATGAAGAATATGAATATCTGTCAGATGAGCATCATATACTCATGTAGAATACAGGTTAGCTGCATGTAATGACTTTTCTGATAAAAGAATTTTCATTTCGAAGGAAATGCTGTAACCATCAGCAACCTATGAATGCCATAAATCTCCACTTTCCTCCATATATTACAGTGGTGTACCATTTCATTGACAATGCTGTCAGATCTTCTGAGAAGTTGACACATTCCTGAACATGTTATTTAAACAATCATGACGAAACAAAAAAATTTTAAAAATACATAAATGAAGTAGTATGTTCAATATTGAGGCAAAACTGATTTCTCTAACAAATTAATATATCAAACATTTTAAAGCTTACTGACTGTACAGACAGAATTCTTTGGGGAAAAATTGATATAAACAAAATCTTTCCACATTGTTAAAGGTATAATGTCACACCACACTACTTTAAAAATATGTCATGCATTTCTCTCAATAATACTAACAGCCTCCTGGAAGCTGCCGTATAACCTGTTAAAGAAAATTGCACCTTAAGATTACAACATCAAATTAAATGAATTAAGACAATGTTCAAATGAATTAGGGCAATGTTGCATTAAATCAACTCTTGTGCCCTCTACTGGCCAAACATTATTATTTAGAGTTATGTCCCATGGACTTCTCTTTACTAATATCCCATAACTCTTTGGAGATTGAACTCAGTCCTTCAAGTCCACAATAGTCCGTTAGGCTCAATGAATTAGACCGATGAATTGCAATGTAACTTGAAAACTAATAGACTGATAAACATAACACACTCAATGAAATGCTGATTGTTACCTAAACATCATACCAACTCTGTGAGGTTTTTGCAGAATTTTTGTCCCAATAATAAAAAAGTTGATTAACAAACTGTCACAAAAATATTGTCAGTGTTCACTGTTTATTACAAGGGAGGTGTGAAGAGAATGGCACAGCCAGGTGTTCGAGAAGCATGTGCACAAGTGCAGTGTCAATGTCTGTGTCTCTATGTGTGTGTTTGTTTGTGTCCATTTGTTTGCATGTGTTGCACAGCTTTTTGCAATATTCCAGCAATATCATGTTGGAGGACACAAAAATTGTTCTTCACACATTGTACACATTATGGGGAATGGAACCCGGGTATTCAGTGTGATATGCAAACACTTAAACCACAAGGCTATCCCACCACCCCTTACCCATGCTAGGAATCAAACCAGCTCCTTTCCTTCAATATGGCAAGCAAACGCTTCAGACTAACAGCTACCCTACGACTTTTGCATATGCATTAGTATCAACAGAAATATGATCAATTTCAGCTTAGGTCTCTTAAATATAAAACACCACTAACAAACGAAATGGTGGAAAATCACACTAACCATCAAGTCTAAATATGGTTTTACATCAACTCTCTTTTCAATGGCTGGATACAAAGCCCTAAGCTATGGTGTATGCCAAATACATCTAGCCTCTTCAACCATTATGGTGCTTTACTTCAGTTGGGAAAAGCAAAAGCACTTCTATAAAGTTGTAAAGTTTGCAGGCTAAATCTCATCTGTGTATTTATGAAATAACTGTGTTTATTTCACAAAAGATTGCATTCCTTTGCAGCATCACCTTTCAGAGATGTTAATTATGTATAGCTTGCTAGAGAGTTCACAAAAAGAACAACCGAATTTGGTAACAAAGGAGGAACGTGATATTAAATCACACAGCACTATTTTATTACGATAGCAATCACATGTCGAATTATCACACAATGAATCTCCAGAATACTACATTCTTTTATCACATGCTAGAAAAACACTTTACATCATCACAAGTTTCTTTGATTATGGACAAAAAGCCATCTTTGTTCACGCATTGCTGTCTGAATGGAGTTTTTGTATCACATGTTATTTCTTAACATGAGATGAAAAAGTGTGGAAGGTGTTAGGGTGTATGTTACCCTCAAATAAATTCAATTTGATTGGACAAGGATATATCAATGTGAGCCAATGAAATGCTTCTTCTGCACAGGTAATGTCAAGGACATCAGGGTTAGGTTTCACAACTTTATTTCTCTGACCATTTTAAACTTCTAGAGTATTTGTTTTCTTGTTTGATGTTCTACAAAATTTCCAGGTATATGGCAGCAGTCTGTAAATAATTGAGTCTGGACTAGACAATCCAGTGATATACAGCATTAGCATCAATCTACACACCTGGGATATGTTGAGATATGTCAACCAAGTCAGCAAGCTTGACCACCAGATCCTGTTAGTCGCCTCATATGATATACATGGTTAGACCAATTCCAACTCTGATCTTCACTAGCAGATTCACGAGTGAGTGAGTGAGTGAGTGAGTGAGTGAGTGAGTGAGTGAGTGACCTCTCAATGAATACAATGAAGGTAAGGAAGGTAGCATCAAGGGAACGGAGGGAAGGGTCACCCAAAAATATGACCGACTCCGTGATGGGTTCTTAAGAAATAAAAACACATATTTAAGGAATATCATGGATAAAACATTTGGCTCCCAATCCAGACAGCCTCTGTAACATTCAGAATATTAAGACCTGTGGTAACCCTACGTTTTACTATAGGCTTACGAATGTCGTAGAGCAAAGAATCCTGAAGCACAATAGTGAGTGAGTTTAGTTTTATGCCGATTTAGCAATATTCCAGCAATATCACGGCAGGGGAAACCAGAAATAGGTTTCATACACATTGTATCCATGTGGGATTTGTAAATCTGGTTCTACAGTGTAACCAGCAAACACTTTAACCACTGGGCTATGCCACCACACCCAGAAGCACAGTAAATATGATTATCATTATTTAAAACAAGTACCTGTAATTCTTGTGGTATGTAAGTATGTATTTATGTATGTACTATGTATCATGCTAGTTAGCTAGCTAGCTGTGCATGTTGCATTTCCACATCTATATCCATGTTAGACCATGTATCCCCTTGATGCCATGCTGAGCCATCTTTCCACACTCTGGATTGTCATATGTAGCATGTTTTCCTGTGCACAGAGCTCAGGTCCTGAGTCAGTTGAAGTTAAGCAATGTCGAGCTCGGACACTCCTCAGATTGGTGACCGTGTTTCCAGGACTTCAGTCCTGCCCCACGATGAAGCATATGTGAAACATGTGGTCTCACCTTAGGCAAGTGACTTTGTTCAAACTCACCTCTGTTCATCCAACAGAAAACGGTACCCAGTGAGATAAAGTCATGTGGCTACAACCTTCTATTGCCCAAAAGGCAACTTGCATTAATAATCAGACTTAAAAAGTACTGCAAGCAATCACCTGGTGTTTGGAGACTGTGTATGACTGAAGATGCCTTATCATTATTATTTTGTCTCGCGATCAAATCGAGTCTTAAACCACGTAGTTCAAAACCATTAGCAAATCTGGAGATATAAGGAAATATGACTTTCAGCTACCACCCTGAAAGAACATGCCAAATCCTGAAACAATGAGACACCATCTGGGTCTTGAGTCCACTTTCCCAACTGGCTGGATCCTGCTCTGCTGGAAACAGCCATTGTGCCCACCTGATCAACTTTCCAGCAGGTGCTTGTTATCCACTTCACCAAATGCCCAGTGGTATCAGCCTTGTCTCAAGAGCATCTTACAACAAACATTCCTGATACATCATCAAACTTTCTCATCAGAAACCCAAACCCTGTCACAACTTGATACCTTGTGGGCTTAAAAAAATACAATTCGAGTCTGACCTTTCCTTAATGCGAAACCTTTTATGTGAAACGTGCAGGCTAACGCTATTTTCCTAAGTATATTCCCCCTTCGATACTGACTGTAAAAATGTTGAGAAGATATTCAATGAAACTGAAGACTACAGAAGAGAGCAAAACATCACAATTCAATTGAGTTAAAAACTAACACACTACCCTCTCTGAGAGGCTCATAGCAACGGCACTAATGTCGCGGGAATTCTCGTAAAAGTTCATCATTTCACATCCATTAATATGCGCGTGTGAAATGCGACGCAACTACACTCCTGTAATGGCATTGTCTGCAAGTCTACACTCAGTAAATGTGGGTCTTAAAATAGTTCTCACTAAATGTCACATAAATGTGCACTGACTTCTACAATACCCAAGATAACTAGTCTAATTAGTATTGAGAAATTCACTTTAGATCCATATATATATCGGAAACATATACCAGTCAAAATAAGTGAAGGATACTGGTATTTTTATTATGGATATTTCATCAGTGTGTCAGTGATTAAATAGCTCATTATTCATAATTTCAAAATTTACATATTACCAGAACTATTTTTGTCCAGTATAAATAAAGGGTGAGGGCAATTACAATTTAACACACATAACAAATATATAATGAGGCCTTTAACAAAGGGGTCAAATGCAACACACTTTTGTAATCATAGTTTCTGAGTAAAGTAAAAACGCCGGAATACCTAAAATCTGTACTTCAGGCCAGACCAATTCTATTTCTTGTTTTACGGATTTTGGTCCTCTGAAAACCTAAAGGCAGGCCGGAAAAAAAATAAAAATAAAACTTTCAATCAATGTAATATTCCCTCTAAATACTCAAAATATTTTACTTTCGGCAATTTATGAAATGAATATGGGTGAAAAACAAACCTAAAAAGTATTTTCTTGTGAGTTTAAATTTTTAGCCAATAAAAACATAAGGATTTTATTTTTTGAGCGGGGGAAATTAATTTTTATTTTTTTCTCATTGTTGAAAAAATAAGGCAGGCGGATCCGTAAAACAAGAAATAAAACTGGTCTGGCCTTACTAAGAAAGTGCAATCCAAAGTATGACATACATTGCATATTTATGTACTGGAAGTTTATGGCGATAAAATACTGAGTGAGTGAGTGAGTGAGTGAGTGAGTGAGTGAGTGAGTGAGTGAGTGAGTGAGTGAGTGAGTGAGTGAGTGAGTGAGTGAGTGAGTGAGTGAAGGTTTATACCGCTTTTGGCAGTGTTCAAGCAATATCATGTCGGGGGATACTAGAACATAATTAAAACACAATCATCACCTATTCATGACATATAATATAAATTGCTGCTTGTAAAAAAACAAATAAACAAAATTATAAGCATGCAATTGTGATTCAAAAGTGCAATATTTTGTACTTGGGCTTACTTCCCTCGATACGAAGCCCTCCGGAGACCAAACCCAGTCATAGCTCGTGGGTGTGCACTCAAGTGTAACGATGGCTTCCGATTGGCTGGTTCATTTGCTGTTGGCTGAGGGCTCATTGTGTGTACAGAAAGATGATCTGTTTGATGGGCATTTTAGAAGTATAGCCAGTCACAAGAAAGTAAGATTCTTTATGGATAACAACTTCTTTCATTGTACTTAATGCGTCGTTTCAGTATGGATTCATATACCGTTGTCAAACAAAATCATAAACACTAAAAGAAGTTGTTATCCATAAAAAATGTATATAGAGATGTTGTGTTTTATTAATACATGTTCTCTGAATCTGCATTCGATCCAATCCAAAATCATCTCAGTAGAGATGGAGAACCACTGCGTGGCTGGAAACTGTGATTCGTCCAAGTACAAAGCAGGACTTGAAACTGACAAGAGTTTGCACCAGTTTCCGTCAGATCCAGCCATCCGAGAAAAATGGATGTAGTTTGTTTGCAACCCACATTCATAAAAACATGTCATTTGTACAAGTATCACACCTGCCTAAATACATAATGTGGCAGAGACAGGACTGGGGTACACGATTCATAAATCAATATATTTTGTTAATGGTGTATAGACTAATAGTGATATGTGTTATGTTCTAATTGCATGTGGACAGCAGTGATTGAAGCTGTGTATTGCATATTGTCTTTAGCAGACAGGCAGGCAGTCATGTAGGTGTCAATAAACCAGACACTGAGCTTTCTCTGTGACAGAGGCTGCTTACCACAATCAACAACGCTTTTTATGTAACAAGTAGATTATTCATTTATTTTTGTACACAACCAAGATTAGACTACTGCTTACGAAGTCATACTCAGGGCATGCATACTGTTTCAAGCTCCGTGAACCTATTCACTGCGCACAGCTGTTGAAACCACTTTTTCACCCAGGACTGGGGGAAATTTAGTGAATCATTTGAACTCCCGATTTCGCCGGCTTTTTTTCATAGCATTTTTTTTTTCAACTTTATAGGTTTAATACTTTTTAATGTGTGTCGGTAAGTGCACACAGAAAGGTATCAGAATCTGCTAAGTTGTGTTTTACGTGGCGTGCGACCTTTTAGCCTGAGCTGTGACTTAAGTTAGAGTTTTGATTCAAATTTGAGGAAAAGCAGGAAAATGCATTTCCCCAAAATTAAAATTAATAATTCAAACATTGCAGACAATTTGAGTTAGGTGCAAAAATTTTTATTAAAAAAAATGCAGCTGAGTTAAAAATTCACCATTTCAAATCGTCAAACTCAGTTTGAAATTTGAGTAAATAATTTTTTTTGTTTCGAGAAATTGTCTTTAAGCTCTGGTTGTATGAAGAGACCTAGAGCTCGTTTCACAAAGCAACCTTTACTGAGGTTAACCTCAACTCCCATTCTTTAACATTGCATTACGGTTACCTTCGTGACTTACAATCACCTAGGTGCTTTTGAAACGAGGTCCAAGTGGATAAGGTGGTGATCGTAATTTAAGGCCACAATCATTCATGTCAAAAAGACAAACAAATCACACGTGGAATGAAAACCATTACTATGATGATCATCAAGCCTTCTGTCCTCAACAAACCACACAACTGCGATCACAACGTGGATTGCTCAGGGATTTATTTACCTGGTGTCCTATATATTTATATATATCTGAGGATCCCTGGGACTCATAAATACATGGCATGTTTTATGGATAACTTCGTATTTATTCTTTACATGACATTTCAGAACTAATTCTTACTCCTTCATCTATGATAGGACTCATAGTACTAGTTTTCATGGTCCTGGACTACAAAATGGGGGTTCCAGACGTTTAAATATTGTTATTAATTCTATGTTACTGCTGTAATTCAGTTACTGTTATTGTATTGTGTATCATGATCATCACACATCACAGTAATTAAAACTGCAAATGTTACCATAACCCAGCCCGTAGCAGACGCATTGATAACTTATTGTTACTTAATCAAAATTTTTACAAAAAGTATTTGGACTTTTTCTGAGCTAACAGATATAGTTGCATTTCATTGTTAATTCTTATGTGTTTAGGAAAAATCCCTGTGGTGGATTTGCACATAGAACCATTCCAGCTTGGAGATATTTCAGCAACCAACATTGTGCAAGACACACAGCTGTTCAAACTGTCTTGAACAGAAATGCACCTAATCCAATCACCAATGCTGACAAAGTCCACGTTTTTCTCTGGTCTCAAACGTTCAAAGGAATTCTTCAGGAGACCTTCATTTGTGCAGCATGTCCAATCAGACCCCAGGTCCGACAAAGGCCGTTCCCCACCATAGGCATGTCTCCTTCCAGATCACATTTGCATTCACACTAATCCCAATCAGAGTTTTAGCCATGAATAAATTTTAAGTGAATTAATCAACAAAAATGTTGATGAAAAGATAGCAAAACAGACAGAAAAAGGAGAAAAACGTAAAGGAGAATAGTGACTTCAGGGATAGATTTGATGGAACAAGATTTCCGTTAATGGTAACATCTTAAACAAACAATTTTAACAGATGTGAAGCATTCTGAAACAAGGGCAACTTTACTCAACAAGTTACTGAAGTTTGAAGTCACACTACTGCAGCAAAAACCTTCAAATTTACTCTGTTACTTGTACCAAAAAGAACATATATTCTGCCTTGTAATTCCAACATTGAGTGAGTAGGGTTTTATATAACTTTTTCTCAATATTCCAGCAATATCACAATGGTCAAACAGATTCTGGTACAGGAGACCGGTTCTCTGCTACAGTACTTAACCATCAGTGAGGCACCATTAGTGAAATTTCCATAGACTTACACATTAATTAACTTTTGCAAGAATAATTTCATAAATTACAACACCTGATTAAGTACCCTGTATAAGTACAACTTTTAATCTATCCCACAGACAGCCCATGTTAATCCTGTTTGATATGTCTGATATATGTTGTTTAAAACAGTTGCAGTTTTCTTACATATCATCAGAAAATTGAATGGAAATTATGTCTATGTAGCTGGCAGATAAGTACTGAAAGTAATTTGACCTACAAAAATGTTTTTTTAATTTTTTCAATTTTGCAAGAGTTAATTAACATGCAAGTCTATGGGGATTTCACTACTGATGACTCATGACCAGCTTCTGTATATTCTCACAAGAGTGAGTTTAGTTTTAAGCTGCTTTCAGAAATATTCCAGCAATATGACGTCAATCTGTAAATAATCGTGTCTGGACCAGACAATCCAGTAATCAACAGCATGAGCATCGATCTGCGCAATTGGGAACCAATGACATGGCAACCAAGTCAGCAAGCCTGACCACCCGATCCTGTTAGTCACCTCATACGAAAAGCACAATGGCATAGGTTGCAGAAGGCCTATTCTACCCCGGGCGTTCACGGGTCTTCTCACAAGAAGACAAGCAAGGAGTACTGGTGCATCAATCAATAAAACTTTACTCAGAATGTCCAGCAATCGAATGTCACCTCACTAACTCCACCTTGTCTCTAGCTGGACTACAAAGGTCCCTATATGCTGCTCACATTTTGATGAGGCCCCTGAAATATTTCACTTAGTTAAGAATTGTAAAAAACTGCAAAACGAACCTTAAAATGACACAGTTCAATAATAGTATCAGATACCATTCACATGATGACATAAGAACCATCCAAAAGCTCCTATCAAAATCATGAATAAGAGACATCAGCGCCTTCAGCACCTATAACCTACACTGACATCACAGCTCCAGCAGTGAACGCTAACATCGCATTGAAGGATGAATGATTGACAGATTTCTCAGAAATGGATTTCCAAAACAAAACTTTACATCTCCCTGAAAACAGAACAAATTCGGAGAGGTCCTCAGCATCTGAAGTCTCTGGGATTGTTGCTATACTAAACATTTTCATTGATCAAACTAATCATCAGCTTTCGTAGTCTAACGCGAACACACATTTTTTTTCACAGCAACTAGCCACAATGTGGTCAATTCAGTTCATACAAATTTCATGTCACAAGTGGTGATCCACAAAAATAGTCCCATGATCGACACAACAGGAACTGATTCCGAAACTGAAGTGGCAATTCTGTTAGGTGGCAGGCTGATTTCTTCCGAAACAGTAACACAAAATTAGATGAAATTGCCCCTCTTGGAATTCATACATTTCACGATCCATAAACAAGAATCTCCTTTCAGATAATATGTGTGATTTCCCACTCAACTTCACGGTCAGGTATTGAACCAACTGGTTAGTATGTTAAAATAGTTTCAACTCGTGGGTGAGACTATTTAACCATGTCCGCCATGTCTTCAAAGAGGCTGCTGATTTACTGAATTACTTCATCTTATTTAAATGAAAAAGGCTGTCAATAAACAACATTATCATCCTGGGACCTTACACCATGTTTTTCGACCAGCATGATAAAAACTGTATTAACTGTACAGATTGGTACTACAATTGGGCCATGTTTTGCAAAACATCTTGATGATACAAAATAATATCAAACCTTGGGTCACATTGTCAAAAGCCACATAGTTGGTATATAAAATGATATCAACCCTTGGTCTGTGTCTTCTACAACCATATGGGTTATATAAAATATGTATCTAACCTTGGTCCATGTTTTCTGAAACCACATGAGCGATACAAATAATATCAACCCTTAGGTCATATCTCCTCAAATCCTCAAACAATATCAACACATGTTCTTATCTTCTCAAACTAAATGATGATTTGTTTGAGTGGCATGCTAGAAGTTGGTGGTAGAGAGATGACAAAACTTTATGGATGATCAACTTTATTTTGATAACAGTGATGTTTTGGTATAGATTCTTATACCGTTTTCAATCATATGCTTGAGAAGACAAAACTTTCTGAATGACCAACGAAATGTCCCACTGTCAAAGTAAGAAGTTGATCACCCATAATGTTTTGTCATAAAATAATATCAAGCCCTGGGTCATATCTTATAAAACCAAATGTATGACATATTACAACATCAGCACTTGTTCCATATCCTTTGAAAAAAAGATGGATGACATAAAACAACTAGTCCCGTTGGGCTGCATGGATGATATAGAAATATAAATCATTAGGTCATGTTTTTCCATTAAACTGTCTTCTACAAACAATATCCCCCTCCCACTGGGTTCAGTTGTCCCAAGAGAGGAATACAGACCATTATCACCCATAAAACATAAGCACACGTTATTTCTTGACTGATTGCCATGTTAGCAGAGAAAATCCAGTAAGCTTCAGACTTTGCTCACTGTAAAGTAAATATCACATAAAGTGGCTGATTTTTTGTGTAGATTTTACATTACAAGACCACTCCTGTCAAATTGAAAATGAATGACTGGTTATTGAATTGAGAGTTTAACTTGAGGTTGAGTTTGAAGCACAAGCAGGGACGGTTCCTGGAAACAGAGTTGCCCGGGTCGTCCAGCCATATCATTGAGTGACAGCTATTGGCGATTCAGTCAATAATTCGCCGAGCTACCTGCAACGATTAATTCAACACACTGACCTTTTCAACATTGCATGGCAGGAGGGCACGACTCTGTCTATCATTGCTGCTGAAGTGCATAAGGTCCTGGAGCTCACCTTCCCACTAATATGACTATACGCATGAATTGTTTTGATCATGTTATGTAGCAAACATCAAGAAAAGTGGACATGTGGTTGGTAAGCTCACTAAGAACAGTTATAACATATTGTGCACTTTCTGAAACGTTTCAATGAGTTAGTGAGTTAATCAGGTTTAGGTGGTGTTCACTGTACCACAGTAGTAACATCAAGGAAGAATGGGTGCCGGTTGCACAAATACTGTGTATGAATACTAGGGGTGACAACTGAGGCAGAAACAATGATAGCGGTAGTCTATTGTTACCAACCCATTGTAATACTGCAGCTTTATTACCCATGAATTGTCTCATTTGAAGTCATTTCCAAAATGAACGCATAGTATATATGAAATGAAACAATATGAACTTTTTCAGTTTCCTTTGATGAGTGACAGGACTCTTGAAATATCCAGTTCAAGCTTGTGTAAGAAGTAACAGGGGCAGATAACTCTAAAACAAAGTGAATGAATCACCATAAATGGGATTTACACATTGTACCCATGTGGGGAATCAAACTCAGGTCTTCAGGATGACAATCGAACACTATAACCACTAGGTGAAGCCACCGCCCCAGCAATTACAACTTCTAAAAAATCTTAGAATCAGTCAATCCTTAAAATCACCTCTTGCAAGCACAGGTAGTTTCAGACCAGTCCTAACCCAGAATCCCCATAGGGTGGAAACTGTCTGGAAGTTTCCACAGACCACCCACCCAAAATGTCAAATAATAAATATTTCATCAAACATAAGCCTCATATTCGCTTGAAACCCTAGTTTCCATCAATAATAATGACAGCTTAGGGTCAAAATGGAATCTTTCAATATGCCAAGCAAGAGACACTATCATAATACACTGATACTCATCAAAGCATTTTGAATCTGATCAGAAAATCACCATATACTGGTTTATGATTATCAGCAATATAGCGACAGACATTTCATTAATACCACCACATAAAAACAGCCGTAACTCAATGATACAGCCACAAATATAACGCCTCTCACAAATCACCGGAGAGCACACTTCATGCAAATACTGCTTTCCTGACCATTGTGTAAATATTGTATCTTCCTGACCACCACAGATATACAGACACAAGCCTCACACGGCTCCAGGTTTCTGTCAGGGTGAGAACACTCATTATTGGGATTGTCTCAGGGGGAACTTGATGGAGAATATCCATCATCCTTCCTAAACCCATCTACAATTGTTTGGCAGTGTTTCTGACGAAACAGAATTCAGACTGATAGTAATCTTTATAAAAGGGTCTTCAATGGATTCAACCCTTGGCCATGTTACTCCATTAAAACAAGTAGCTGTGTAGGAAATGCAATACAAAGTAATAGCTAGTTATTGTAACTTGACATGTCGGAAATGATTCTATAGGTTCTTAATAGAGATATAGTTCTTGGGGGAATAGCGCACATGTTTTGGTGCAGTTCCCCATAATTCCTTCCACACACTCAATTTCTGTTTCCTCATGTTCATTTGTATATGTCAGCTGACAATTTCAGAAAGTCAACCAGCCTCCTTAGAGGTCGTTCAGAGTAATCATCCAACAGATCTGTTTTAATTATTTTGTGAAAATTAAAAAAATTACTTTGTAAAGGTTGCAATTAAAAAATAAGCAACCAATTTTCGTATTTCTTCACCTGTGAAAGTTTCAGAGTTTGACGGTTACAAATAAAGATCTTTCTATTTTTTAGGTTTTTCCACTTTGGTGATGCAAATGAACCTGAAACATTTAATAGCCTGAATGGTAATACAAAATGAAGACACAGCTGAAAGGTGGTTACCTCTAATAAGAGACAAATTGACTTATTCTGCAGCGCTACTGACGAATTTAATCCCTGTGAATGTTTTCTTTCAATCTTTCCAGCTCAGTCCCCATGACGAAAAACCTTGATGCATTTTGCAACAATCGTAAAGCATACCTAGTGAGAAAAATAATTCTTTGTAATGTCACAAGATTTCTGTGTGCGTATAATTTTACACCACTTTCAGGAATATTCCAGCAATATCATGACAGTGGACACCAGAAATGGGCTGCACACATTTTACCCATGTGGGGAATCAAACCTGGGTTTTCGGCATGACGAGTGAATGCTTTAACTACTAGGCTACCCCATCAGCCCACAACATTCCAGAATGTCGTGGAAGGCTATCAGAACGATGTCAGGCAAGTCAAGGTTGCCTTTCCACTATTGTGAAACCTGTGGGTATCAAGAATTATCATTAGGACCAACATCTGTGTCAAACCTGTGATCAGGAAATCCTTGTACATGTAAGGGTGACAACTCTATGAAGTTTCTTACAAGAGTGTTTTTTTCCGTAATTTGTATTGTTATTGATTTAATGACAGTTATTATTGGGTCACAATGTTTAGAGTTTTGAGTGATAGTTATTATGGGTCTCATTTCGTATCACGATAATAGTATTTTAGCAGCACACCCTTAAGGTAGCGCTTTAGAGTTGCCTCCCTTCAGTATGTGTTTTGACTATTGGTAAATGAGACCGATAACTGGACTGCTCAAGACTCAACGACTGTGTATATACATATGGCTGGTTGTTGTGTTGACGGGACACACACACAGATTTACAAAGTTATACTGGAGTTGTGTCATCATTCAGCGTACTTTAGATTTGACTTTGCATTGTGCTAGAAACCTTAATTGTGAGTCATTGTATTTTGCTATTTGTCAGGTCAATATATAATATTGAATATTTTAGACTTGTCTGTTATATTTTACTGGCTCTTAGGGGATTTGTTATACCTTTTGTCACGGCAAATTATTAACCATAACAAAATAACTACAGCCCATAAGGCCCTGTACTGGATAACCTGAGGATCACTGCCAAGAATTTACATCTTTGACCATTGAAGAGGATTGCCTACTTGTGCTTAGTCAACATAAAAATCAAACCCAAATCTCGAGTCCAGCAAAACAAGCTATGATAAAGCTGAAACATGGCTGCATTGTTGCATTTCCCCTACTGCCTCATTTCAAACACTTGAAAAGTAGGCATCCTTCTACATTAAAAAAGATGTTCTGATATATTTTCACTGAATAATAAACAGGTATTAACAACACAGCCATCATGCTTCTATTGTCTTCCCACATACATGTATATAATATCTCCTCAAGCCATGTTCCCCCAGTGACCAGTTCAACACGGCGCCGAGATAACAAGTCGATCCTATCACATGGTCCACCGAGATCTCAGACATGTAGGACAGATAAAAGGTGGAAACAGTCATGAGAGCGACAGAAGCAGAACATTAAGATCTACTCTATCCCACCAAACCTGTCCTGAGAAGTTTCAGTGTCAATTATTCTCAAATAAGACTTGCTAAAGACTTTCTCTGCACCTTCAAGTGACTTTTTCTAAATACCAACTGGTTCAAAGTGAGCAAGTGAGTGAGTTGGGTTTAAACATGATTACACAATGCCATTTAAAAACCTGTCAAATGTAACATGTGTCATATTTGGGATTACACATTCTTAGTAAAGTACAAATTTCTAGTACTATTTTTTCAGTTGAGTCCCATGCGGGACTCACCTTGTGTAATCACAGCTTTCGGCCATGAGAGCTGTGCCAATTAACTATTATGACAGGTGTACACAAAGTCTGCAGTCTAGATTACCAGTTTGCCCATTTACATTTTGTGGAAGTCACTGTGGCTGAGCGGGCTAGGTGACTGACTTTGTGTGCTGGTGAGTAGGTGTGAGTTTGAATCTTGGACAAATAAACACTGGAAACCAGGCTGAAATTCTTCATTATCTCATAATGTCTGGCATGAATGGAAGTCTGGGTGGGCATCAAATCACTCTAAATATTGTGACTAAACAAGTTCATGCATAGGTATTGTGACTTCACAAGCAACCAGATAGGTATTATGACTTCACAAGCAACCAGGTAGGTATTGTGACTTCACAAGCAACCAGATCAAAGCATTGTTTCTACCAGATCAAAGCATTTTCTACCAGATCAAAGCATTGTTTCTACACAGCCAGTGAGATCAGTACTGAGATAACTACCAACAAGATAAAGCAAGTTAAGACCCTCATGAATTTCGGGTTATGGATAATGGGATTCAAACCACAGACATCTGGCACAAGAATCTGATACCGTGTCCAGTGAACTAATGGACACCAGGGAGCATAGTAGACAAAAGTGATTGAGTCAGTGAGTATGGTCTTATGCCTCCCTCAGCGGAGGCGACAGGATATGGGTTTCATACTTTGTTCCCATGTGGGAAATCGAACCTGGGTCTTCAGTGTGATGAGCTAATGCTTGAACCACTAGGCTACACCAACCTCCCCACGTGAGTGAGTGAGTGAATGAGTGAGTGAGTGCGTTATTACATAGCATCGCTGGATCCTCCAGGAATGACCTCCACACAGTGAGTTAAACAGTTTCGATGTATGTCACTTGGGTGAAACCCACATCCATCGGGACGGTGCTGACAGACATCAACACCCAGGCACTCATGAGACTTTGCAATGATCACTACTGTATAAGGTCCTGCAGAATTTGAGTTTTTCCGTCAGACGCACATTTGATCATTCCAGCAACTGAAGCCATACTTATCCAAAACGTGACTTCCTCTGCTGGTAACTTGTTTACACATGAGTTAAATGCAGCAGTTGTGAGCAATACGTACAGTACTGTGGTTTCTAGCTAGGGGATAAAATGTTTGACTTGGGCCTCAGCCTGCTCCAAATTTGTGTTGGACTATGTCTGATAGGAGATACAAATCCATATACAACCTAGTCATTGGTGAGAGGCTCTGGAAGTCACCTGGCTTGTACACAGATTTATTCTGACAGTTGACAAGGTTCTGGGAGAGCAGGCAATCACTTTTGTCAGTTAGGAAAACAACATGCAGACATCAGATAAAGATCTGCCCACTTGAATCAGACAAAATAACCATTACAAGGAGGTATTTGTGGGCATTAACTGCAATATCAGATAAGGTATTCCTGTATTGTTCATCTTCCTTGTTTATTTAATGTTCTTATAGCTCGATCAATTATTCTGCATGATACACTGAAGGAAGGATCAAAGGATGGATTGATGGATGATAGATTGAAGGGTGTATTGATGGATGGACTGAAGGGTGGATTAAAGGATGGATAGATGGATTGATCATGATGGAAGCATGGACTGAAGGATGGACGGATGGCTTGAACGGTGGATGAAGGATTGATTTGGTGGATGGCTTGAAGGGTGCATGGATGGATGAAACAGAGATGACAGATTGATGGATGGATTTAAGGGTGGGTGGATTGATGGATGGATTGATCAATGGATTGATGGATGGACTGCAGGATGGACGGATGGATTGAAGGGTGGACTGAAGGATGATTGGATGGATTGAAGGTGGATGGATGGATTAAAAGAGGGATGGTTGGATTGAAGGATTGACTGAAGGGTGGATGATGGATTGAAGGGTGGATGGATGGATTGAAGGAAGGAAGAATGGATTGAGGGATGGCTTGATCAATGGATGGATGGATAAATGGACTGAAGGATGGATGATTGATGGATGGATTGAAGGGTGGATGATGGATTGATTGGTGGATGGATTGAAGGGTGGATGCATGGATTGAAGGATGATGGATGGATTGACAGAGTGTTGATGTTGGATGGAAAATGGGAAGAAAGAATATGGAGGGAATAAGGAAGAAAGACTTGATACAATCAAAGTGCAATGGACGGCTGGATGGATAGTTTGAGGGGGTTGAAAGTCTGATGGGCTGGTGGAAGGATGGTCTGATGTAGTTGATGGACACATGGAAGGGTTGATTTCGGGGTTGAAAGTCTGATGGGCTGGTGGAAAGATGGTCTGATATAGTTGATGGACATATGGAAGGGTTGATGGATGGATAGACAGAAGCATTAAAAATGGGTGGATGGTTGGATGGATGGAAGAATATATGAAATGTTTGATGGACTGATAATTGGATATACTGAAGGACTGATGAACTGTTTAATGGATAGCATCAAGGATATATGAATGGATAGAAAGACTTCAACAAAAAAGCTTTTAATGTGATAGACCACTACGTGAGAGACCAGACGCAAATCAGCTGATAGTCATGGTGAAAACAAAATTCCACAAATGAGACAAAAATTAAATGGAAGTAAATAGCAAAGAAAGCTCACTTTGGGATCCAGACTTCCGACATGAAATAAAGTGCCAGCAGGTATTTAAACAGATAAATCTGATGGCTACAATAGACAGCAACACTGAACGGATCCCTCAAACCCCAAAACCTCAGAAATCCAGAACGGAATCTCTAGAGAAGAGGATCAATTTCCGCATTTTTTCTTCCATCTTTCCGTAATTATTCCATTAATAACCTTCCAAGTAGTGTCTGAGTGACGGCAGAGAACTGCTACACCAACACAAATCTTCGACAAGGCTTCCACTCAGTCAAAGCCTGCAGCAAACAACGATGCCGACAGGTTTCACTTCAGAAATCACCAATGGTGACTTCATATAGGTCGACTTCTTTCCAACCCCAGTCAGCTGGTCAGCGCCATGGTGACAGCCAATAACCGTTTCCATGGAAGCCATATGTTTTTTTGAGGAGAATTTCTTCCATTTGTCGCAGCGGAATTAACCCTGTCTTGCATACCATCCATGCTTTGTAAGAAGGTGTTAATTTGAGTTGAGCTCGTATATTCTTTTTATGTGTTGTCACGCTTTTTAATTTGTTCATTGAGAGTTTAGGGCGCTGGTGACATCACTGATGACAGAAAGCCGATATTCACATCAGCAGTATTGATATCCCCGGTGATAGGAAGCTGATATTCACACACATGATTTACTGAAGTCAATAGGTCATCATGACATGGTTCATGGGATAAAACATCACTGCCTCCAGAAACAGTGACGTCAACTAACACAGTAGGTCAGACACTTTCAAGAAATTTCAAGTCACAGAATAGTCACATTGTGATCATATTCGTCTGATTCAAGTAACTCCCGGTATGACTTCAACCATTCAGCAAAAATATGTACCCACAAAAGTAAGGCACATTGTGGACTATCTGTATACAGGTTCAGTGCAGAGTCCACTGTAGGAGATTCCATTACATACAGGAGGCAGAGCGTGAGTTAGTGGGTGTGTGAGTGAGTGCATGCATGAGTGAGTACATGAATGTGTGCATGAGCGTGTGTGTGCATGAATGAGTCATTGAATGAGTTCATGAGTGAGTGCGTGAATGAATAAGTGAATGCATGATTGAGTGCATGCATGCATGAATGAGTGCATGAATGAATGAGTGATGAAGGGGAATCTGGTACACCTAACCCACTATCAGCAGATCCTGACAGGACTAAGGGACACAACTCTGCACATAGCTCATAGCTCAAATAGACTTTGACACTGCATTCCATTATTTCGCTTCAAAATTCAAAGTTACTGAATCGAATCATATCGATTGCAGAAAATCTGCAGATGTTTACAAATGAGTTGTAATCCTCTTCTCTAATGTGGTAGGAGTGCTCACAGCACTCATCATGACCTGAGTCACCTGAAAAATCACAACAAGCACTTGCTCAACTGATATTGACAAATGAAATCAATGACTTTATGATATATTCCACTATCATACTGACCCCAGCTTCAGGTCAATAGCTAATCTGGGGAAACACTCATTTGTGTAATTACTACTTGGAATAAATCATCGCCATGGCAACTGTATGGTGGTACCAAGAGAACCAAAGTGGAGTGAACATCTGACATTGCAACTCCCAATTACTCTGGTCCTAGTGGACTACTCCAGATGTAAACAAAGGAATCTGCTGAGACAGCAATTTCTGTAATTATTCTCGTAAGCAAATCATCGGAATGGTAACCATGGTAAACATGGCCATCAACGTCTGTTTGGAGATAACGCCACAGCATCCGTATACACTCAACATGCTTGCCGTAAACCATACTGACCTCAACGCTTAGAATGTACACCCTAGAATTTTCCGTGGAACCAATTTGAATAATTCTATAACCAGTGGAGTTGATGTGGGATTCACCTGCAGAATAAGGGATCAATGCATTGACTAATCTCACATGGGAATCAGACTGAATGACATGCAGTTCCAATCCCCTGGCCTACAACAAGAGCATGACCCATGAAGATCAGAGTTAGAACTGGTCTTCAGTAATCCATGGATGTAGTAAAAGGCGGGATCCAAAACTAATGGGATCAGGTGGTCACGCTCTTTCACTTAGTTGACACATCATTGTAACAAAATTACATAAATTGATGCTCATGCTGCCAATTTCTGGATTGTCTGGTCAATGTGTCAAGAAATGGTGTAACATTTGTTACAATTGTGTGATTCAGCACAGAGCTGTTGTGTGATAGAACTACATAGAGACTGAAAGTTCAGATTGATTCAGAAGCTCCTAGAGCTGGAACAATCCAGCATAGTCACACTTGACATGGTTCTGAATGTTCCAGTAGATAAAGAAGCTCATATAAAAGGGACACTCTCATGCCTCTGTGATCTCACAGAACACCAGCAGTTGCATGAAGATCCTACTTATTACTTGGCTTACTGACCAGGGCTTTATAATACATATACAATGTCTCTGGCATGTATTGCGATGCTGTGGGCAGATGCTTACGGAGATTGTACCTCATCACAAACTATTCTCTATCACCATTTTTCCATAACCTTTCATTCAGGAAGTCTGTTGTTTTTATCATTTTCCATTTTTATGAAAGTACACAGTCAACATTGCGATGGTAGAAACAGGATGTTGAGCTGGATCAATAGCTGTTCATAACCAGCATATTGCTCAAGAAAACATTCCAATCAACACCAGACAAAGAAGTGATTGGCAACATGAATGACAAAGAAGATTTTTGATAGCATGAATGACACAGAAGTGGATGATAGCATGAATGACACCACCATCATCTGTGCAAGGTGAAACATATTCAGCCAAGCACATAGACAAACCACCTAATCTCATTCCTGAAGGGGAGCCATCAGTGGCCCAGTGGGTGAAGCATTTGCGCATCATAGAATGGTTTGAGTCTCCACATCGGTACATTGTCTAAATCTATCTCTAAGTTCTCCACTATGATATTGATGGAATATTGCAACAACTAGCATGAAACTCAAATTGCCATTACTCATCGTTTCCGACTACAACATCAGCAACATATGCAGATCCCAGAATCCTCCACCCAAGCACTGTCATAATTGGATTTGTTTCCTGTGACCATGGACTAGCATTTAAGCATTTCCAAATCTCCAGCATCACCATGTCTAATTACAACTTGCAGAATATGGAAATTATGTAACCTGAGTTCAGCTGACTGAATCAGGTGTAGGTGTATCAGGCATAATACCTGACTCGCTTCATGGAATGTAACACAGGGCTCCATAATTCACGGTCCACGTCTCCAGATCCTTGGCCACCACAGACATCAATTCATGTAATCAATAGAAAACAACCATGTATGCATCCCAATATGTGATTAGCAGCCAGAAAAAACAGCTCCCCCAATGCAAATATCACCCCTTCCTTCGAGACAGACTGACACTAGAGGGCGCTGCGTAACAAACACAGTAGTTTGCCGCCATGTTCGATGATGTCAATCAGAAAGCATCATCTGACAACAAGAGCTACTGTATTCCGTCAAATATAGGCTCATTGTTCTCCCATTTGGAACACTTGAGCTGCCTACACATATGATTACCATAAAGAAACTTAATTTCAATAAGACAAAAACACAGCATGGTGTAAGAACCAGGAAACTCACCAATAGAACAGCAGGTACTCCAACTACTCTTCATTTGAAGAACAGAGACACATTAACAAGTGAAATATAAAATAAATTTAAAAATTACTAGATCTGAGTGAAATTTAACAACTTTGGAGTAGGCAAACCCGCTAATAACCACAGTAGGTCATGCTCCTTCATATGAGAGACACATTAGCAAATCAAATGTAAAATGATGAACAAGTTGTAGATCGAAACGTAACAACTCAGGGAAACCCAGAAATAGCATAGTAGGTAGTGCTTCTTCGTATGTAACTTAGAGACACATCAACAACTCAAAATGCAAAATAAAAAAATGATTTCTAAATCGGAGTGAAATAAAATAACTCTGGAGTAGGAAAACCCATCATTAACAGTTAGTGCTCCTCCTTTTGAAAATTAGTGACCCATTACCTTCTTGAATGCAAAATTAAAGAAAAGATTTCTCAAACTGAGTGAAATATAACAATTCAAAGAGGGAAACCCATCATTGTGCCACCAGAAATGGGATATACATAGCACCTTAGTGGGGAATCAAACTCTATTCTTCAGCATCATGAGCAGATGCTTTAACCACTAGACTACCCCAAAATCCATCAGCAAACCAGAAGACCTAATGTCCCTGACTGTTACGATGCACTGAACTACTGATAGATTGCAATTGTTGAGTCTCTGATAGTAAATAATCGATGGTAGAAACCAAAAACTATAGATGCAACGATAGCATGAGAGACTGTTGATTGCTTAGTTATTAGTCTTCTGTTTATAAATGTGAAGGGCAAAATACAGGAAGTACAAGATTAATTCACTTTGGTTTTGAGTTATCTGCCCCTGGAGTCTGTCAAACTGACTTAAGAAAATATTTCCAAGAAAGCCCATGCAAGTCTAGAAATTGTGGCAAGTCTAGATTTCCTTTGCAGAAAATGAAGAGAGTCTCAGCTCTCCATTTCATCATATTATGTTATGTAAAATATGTTCATTTCAGACTAGCTGTTAGTCTACTGCCCCTGTTACCTACTGTCTGTTCGCAGTGAAAATGTACCAATGAATTCACTTTAAACAATAACGTGTATCAAACACAGGGAAATTAAGATTGCAATTCCTCATAATTTTACTTTGGATAAAAATTGTTTAACAAACGATCATAGTTTTTTTTATCGTTATTACTAGCTTGTATTACATGGGGTGTAGGCACATTAAATGAAACACCGAGAACAAGTAGAGTTTGTGTCAGTTCATGCTCATCACATACCACATGTGCATTTGTTTCACTGTTTCAACGACAGCACTTACCCCCTTGTAATACAAACCAATAATAGCCACTCAAATATATGATCATTTGTTAAACAACTTTTATTCTAGGAGGAACAAAATTCTGAGATTTAAGTGTTCAAATGGCAAGGTAAAATTATGAGGATTCCTGATGATAATTTCACTGTATTTCATTTACTTTTTAGTTTAACGTGACATTTATCGGAACAGACTATAACAGGTGACAAGGATGGATATAACCGTTCACTTGATCTGGGTTTCAAGTTTTTTGTCAGCTAAGAGAATGAAACGACTTTAACTTGCTCTCTACAGATTCATTTGGAAAATGACTTCAAATGAGACTATTAAAGGTCGCAAGTTGGTCGCAATAGACTATCGTTACCAGTATGTCCGTAAGGACCCATTCTAACTCACGTATCAATTCCTTGTTATCCTGAGTGAGTGAGTGAGAGTGTGGACATCAGGATACAAGAAATGGGCTTTATACATTGTACCCATGTGGGGAATTGAACCTGGATCTTAAGCATGACAAGCTAACACTTTAACCACTAGGCTACCCCACTATCCCTGTCCTAGTGCAAAGATCCAGCAAAGAGAGCCAGAGTTAAAGTCCAAACCAATATGTCACTACTACTGTTGTCAAGAAGCTGCTCATCCTCATCTTGTCATCATTTGCTTCCAGTATTTTATGGAATTCTGGGCATACGACACTGGCTTTCCTATCTCTCCCACAACAGATCCACAACGAACTCTCCAAAAATTGCCTCAATAAGCATGAAAACAGAATTTTCAAATGCTGTCCCAAAATAACTCTGACAGACCATGCTGGGCGGGCAATAACAGTTTTCATACAACAAGTGGGATAATTACGAAGCCGTATTCCCCTCCAGAAGCTAACTTCCAAACATAACTCGCACTCTTCAGGGCATTAGTAGCAATTATGATCTCATTAGGAAACAGCTATCTGCTCACGACCACATTACAACCTCTGTGGCGGCATTAATGGGTCTACATCATCGCCACCGTTGGCTACAGTGCGTGACTCTACCAGTTTGACATCCGCGTCTCAGCCAACTTGACTTTCCACCATGACAAAGACCACTTGTTCTTCATCAAGGATTTTCTTGCTTAGAACAATGCGTATTGGTGACTTTAACTTATGTGTTTATAGTACTGTTTTCCATTGATTACTCTCTGATCAATACTTGGTGTGAGTGGGTTTAGTTTTATGACGATTTTGGAAATATTCCAGCAATATCACAGCACACCAAAAACCAGGCTTTACACACTGGACACATGTGGGGAATCAAACCTGGATCTTCAGCATGACAAGCAAACGTTTTAACTTTGAGGCTACCGTACCTCTCATAATATTTATAAACATGAAACTTGTTTCCATATGTCTAAAGTGTTACATCCAAAATACTTTCTAGGTTACAACAGGACACAAGTTAACCACACACTGTAATTCACTTAATAGAGTTACGTCCCTTACAAGGATCTGTGGGTTGTGGTTTACTGACTGACTTCCCCAATGACAGCCATTGCTAATTGATTTTCCCTAATCTACAAAGGACAGGATACTTAAGTGATTTCTTGGAACCATACTAAAATCTATATTTCACAAAACATCTGATTTATTAAGATGGATATCTTAGTCACATTTGAGTGAGCGAGTGAGTTAAGTTTTATGCTGCACTCAGCAGCATTCCAGCTATGTGGCGACAGTCTGTAAATGATCGAGTCTGGACCAGACAATCCACTGATGAACAGCATGAGCATCAATCTGCTCAAATGGGAACCGATGACGTGTCAACCAAGTCAATGACCATGACCACCAAATCATGTTAGTTCCCTCTCATGACAAGCATGGGTTACTGAGGGCCTATATTCTGACCTGGACGTTCATGTGTTGTTACACTTGAAACATCACACAGTAGGACGTTCATGTGTGTTATTACACACAACAGGACGTTCATGTGAGTTGTTATACTTGAAACATCACACAACAGGACGTTCATTTGTGTTGTTACACTTGAAACATCACACAACAGGACGTTCACGTGTGTTGTTACACTTGAAACATCACACAACACGACATTCACATTTACTCAAACTTTGAATTTTTTGAGGACCAAACTATTTCCATACCTTTCTGATTGTTCCTTCACTCTAAGCAGACATTATAACTAGTTCTGAACAATGAAACTAAAACCTTCACACTCATAAATTGTCACCAAAAGGTACAGAAGGCAAAATCATGGAATAATGACATTTCATATAAATTATTGCTCCATGACATCAGTTCTCATGGAATAATAATTCATAAATTATTCATAAAAATTCATTATTCCATGTTACAATCATATAAATAGTTTTTAAAAAAGTGCACTGAAAGGACAGGACAAGAACCTACCTGACAGACAGAAACATGGCAGACTGCAAGACTTCCAGGAATAGTGTACAAACACGTACCGGTCTCGAGGCACACTTATGGACAAAGGTGAGACTAAATATAAAAGTAGTAGAGAGGAAACTAGTACCTAAAAGGACAAGAAGTATGTATGCTGCAGTTGGCCCTTCAATTAAATGATAGTTACGTTCATCACATTTTTTCGCAGCTGCATCAAAAGGGTATATTTTCCAATTAGGAATAACCTATGTTGTGCTTTATAACATATGCTGTGCCTTATAACCATCTATTGATAAACAAATCTTGACATTCTCAGGGCTTCATATCATACAAGTTGATTTTGAAAAATGTTAGACTTGATTAGAAACATCAACTGAACAAGGACCAAATAACCAGAAGAACATGGCCACATCGATCAATGCCAGTGTTCAAGGTGACTGTTCACCAGATTATGGAATATATAACACTGCACTTTGGACAGCCCAAAATTTTAAAACCCAATCTTGATGAATGAGTGAGTGAGTGAGTGAGTGAGTGGCACTGATCAAACCCAATCTTGATGTGTGAGTGAGGTTGAAAGTCAGCAGTGGTGGTATTGATTGATTGTTATCCCACAACACTTGATAATAATGGACATATCACCATCTGTTCTGAACATCATCCCTGAACCAGAAAACAGTCACTGACACTCTCCTCATCACGTCCAAGGCTTCCACTACAAACTGAGACATTGTTGAGAGGACATTCTCCAGAGATACGACATGTCAAAGCAATTCATTTGAATGCCTGTCACCTGGACAATCAAGTTTCCATGTGTAACAATCGAGACAGGCTTCACAACAGCCCTACAAATGATTGCATTACGTCCACTTTTGTGGGTAAACTTGGTCAGACATCAGGAGGATGGTATCACACATTGCATGTGATCAAAGCATGGCACTAATCTTCCTGGTGTAATAACAGGTCATGTGACGACCAACAGGTGATCTTCATATTATTGTAATAAGTCATATAATGACCAACAGATGATATTCCTGTTGTAATGACAGGTCATGTGATCACCAACAGATGATCTTCAAAGTGTTGTAATAAGTCATGTGTCAACCAACAGATGATATTCCTGTTGTAATGACATGTCATGTGATGACAACAGATGATCTTCCTGGTGTTACAACAGCTCGTAAGAGTCGTAAGAGTCGACTAATGGGATCAGGTGGTCGCTAACTTGGTTGACACATGTCATCGGTTCCCAATTATGCAGATTGATGCTCATGCTGCTGATCACTGGATTGTCTGGTCCAGACTTGATTATTTACATATAGCTGGAAGATTGCTGAGTGTGGTGTAAAACTCAACTCACTCACTCACTCGCTATAACAGGTTGTGTGATGACCAACATATGATCTTCCTACTGTAGTGACAGGTTGTGTGATGACAACATAATATCTTCCTACTGTATTGACACGACGTGTGATGACCAACATATGATCTTCCTACTGTGGTGACAGATCGTGTGATGACCAACATATGATCTTCCTACTGTGGTGACAGGTCGTGTGACGACCAACATATGATTGCTGAGTGTGGCGTAAAACTCAACTCACTATAACAGGTTATGTGATGACCAACATATGATCTTCCTACTGTTGTGACAGGTCGTGTGACGACCAACAGACCATCAGAAATCAACATCATCTACCTGTACAACTGAGATACAATAACGTTTATCAATTGAGTCAGACCACTAAATTCCGACAGTCGCCTCACAACAAGCACGGGCTGATGAAGACAAAACTAATATATGCGCATGTACACGCGCACGCTCGCACGCACACGAGCACGCTCGCACGCACGCATCCACGCACCCACACATACACACACAATTCAAAGAAATCTTGAACATAATGTAAAATTCCATATCAAGTTGGCCTCATTTCGAGAGACACTACTTTCCACCACCAACCAACAAACTAGGCCAGCACCCCTAAGCAGCCCTTGATTACGGGTACATGAATATTGTTTAACAACACATCAGCAAATTTATCGGCTATTTCAAGTGACTGACAGGGAATTCCAACATTTAGGCTATCTAGTCATTTCCGCTGTCTACAATGCTGATGAAAAACAAATACGATCTGCATCAATCTCTGCGGTCTCCATGGCCACTGTCAGCCATCTTGTTACAACATGCTTCGATCAGATTGAGCCATCACTGTATCATCACTCAACCACCTGCCACAGGAAACACACAATGGCCCCAGACACAGAAAACGTGACAGTTTTGGATAAAAATGGACACAAAGGCTGTTGAGAACTAAACTACAGAACTAGCATCTGAATTTAAGGTAATATTGGTCAGCGGGGCAGTAACTTTACCTTGAGTGACTGTGTTGGTTTTACGCCAATTTCAGCAATACTCCAACAATATCATGGCAGGGGGACACCAGAAATGGGCTTCATGCCTTATACCCACGTCGGGAATCAAACCCAGGTCTTTGGCATGACAAGCAAACATTTTAACCAATAGGCTACCCCAATGCTCCAAACCATCCAAGAATCATCCTGATCAGGTAACGTCAGAACCTACTGAAGGCAGTGGTTGCCATGTGGCTACTGTGTTCACTGTCATGGCAAAGGCTCAAGTTTGAATGCCAGCATGGTACAATGTGTGAAGACCTTTACGTCTTTCCCCTCCAATGACACTTGCAGGAATACTTCACTGTGAACTGAAGTCCATGGCATAATGACTGATGCTACACTACAATCTTCTCAACCTCAGACATTTTTCTTACACTTCATTTACAAATCTGCCAACTCCCCAAAGTATGAATGTTGCAATCATGAAAGTATTTTTCTTTATTCCTTCAACCAAAATTACAAACATATTTTGATTACCTGTGAAAAAAAGGACAATTATCAATGAAACATCACAAATATACCTTGCTGAAATTGTATCTTAGAAATTTAAAAAATGCAGTGAATTATTAAAAATCAATATGTTGATCATAATGATTTATTTGAATTTTCATTTTGTTGTATTTTGCCAACATGCTAACTCTGTCATGGCATATCCAAAAATATCTCACAAAAATGTCTGAACTTACACAAAGGTGCAAGTGCCAAGTTCAAAATTTGCTGCACGATACCCATTTACCTTGACTCACGCAGGTGGCGTCTGGTTGATAACAGCATGTCACAGTGGTCACTGGTTTAAATAGGCCTTTGGTAAACAAGGAGTGATCAAGGTTTATGCCACTTTTAGCAATATTTCAATAATATCATAGTGGGGACCACCAGAAATGGGCTTCACACACTGCACCAATGTGAGGAATTGAACCCGGGTCTTTGGTGTGAGAAGAGAACGCTCTACCCACTAGGCTACCCAAACACCCCTAAAAACAACTAAGACAGCCGTATAACATGATTATATCTACACAAGAGTTGATGAAAGATATACATTCACTTAAACACATAAAGGTCAGATGGAAGGATTGAACAGACAGAAGGATACACAAAAATTTCCAACAGAGAGTGTAAAGTTGGAATTGCTAATGACAGCCGCTATTGACGAAAATATCATATGGATGAAAAAACAAAAAAAAAACCTCAATCGACATGGTACTCCACTTTGGACCCTTGAATTAAACTGCCGATTGTACATGTCGACTTTTGTTCAAAATCATAATAAAATAAAATTAAGCACCTTATTAGAAGTTTAACATTTGCTTTTTCAGTTGAAATTATTTCATCTTCAGTGCATATCACAGATGAGGACTGCAAACAGTGCCTTTTCTGCAAGTGCAGCAAGTGGATGCATACACGTTATTGAAGTTTAAACATCAGTGTGAATAAAACGCAAATGTCAGAGTTCTGATGTCTGACGACTGCAACAAAATACTGAGATCTGTCTGCCAGAGATAGTTGCCGTTGAGTCCTGGATCAACTAACACCCCACAATTCAAACATGAATCCTCTAAACTAACTCGTACCAATTACTGTGATTTAGTTCTCTGCTTTGAAGCCCTCATTACAAAGCTGTAACTTTTCTTTATGAAATTACCCACAGGAATTCAGCTTGCAGACCTGCCAACACAGGGTTATCTCCCCTGCACAAGAGAGGCGCTAATTATCAATTATCCACCGCGGGGCATTAGTGTGGTTGTGAAGTCCCTCTCTAGTCACATGACTTCCATCCCGGATGGTTGAGTACGTGGCAAGATTTGAAATAATTGATTTTTCAACAATAGCACTTCCGGAATTCTAACACAAAAGCTTACTTCTGAAAAGCAATTTCATCAAAGAGTCTGAGAGAGAGGAGAAAGAGAAGGAGAAAGAAAGAGAATAAAATGGAGAAAGAGAAACAGATTAGAAAAAAGAAAAGAGAGAAAATGCAGAGAGAGAAAGAGTGCGAGAGATTTATAAAATAGAACGACATTCTGTACCTTAGACTTTTAGTTAGACAGGAAGGGAAGTTTCTTTTTACCAAGTATTCAACAGTGCAAATTGATAAACTTATCTTAAATGCAGGATTTACCAGGCTAAACTAATAGTGAATCCATGGTGATGTGGGGCCCATGGTGTTCCCACACCAAGAGAACCATGATAGAACTGATCTCCAGTAACCAATGCTTGTCATAAGAAGCAGTATCTGGAGGCAGGATCACTGACCTGATTGACACACTCATGCTGTTGATCAATGGGTTGTCTGGTCAAGACTTGATTATTTACAGACTGTTGCAATCTGGTTGGAACATTGCTCACAACGGCATAAAATGAAACTCACTCACCATATCAAGATGGGCATAGTGCAAGTTTTCAGTGATAATCACCTTCCATCTTTCAACTGGCCATATCTATAAGAGGCCATTTTATGTCTACTCATCACTTGTCAAAATCTAATTCAAGATGACGACAAATGTAACCGACCAAGCTATAAGGCTGAAACAGTGTACAGATGGTATTTTGCCTCGGTTCGGTATACTGTAATGTACTAAAAAATAATCACCATTTTCGGTTTTCGTATTGTCGTTTTACTAACCTTCTTGAACCTTTCCTACAATGTCTAGAAATCAAATTATAATGTCAAAATTTATTCATTTCTTTTCTTTTCTGCAATATGATCATATGTCATATACTGAACTGAAAGGGACAGAACTGAAGGCCTTGTACCGCAGTACATACTGTACCATACCATGGTAAGAATGACCATCACGTACCATTTTACCCCTGCTACCTTAATAAATGTAATCACACTTTTAACATTCCTACAGTTAAACCATGAACGAAACAAAGACTGATGACCCACGTGAATTCTTATTTCAGTAAATAAAGTTCCACTGTCTTCTGAGAACAATCCAGCAATATCGCAGCAAGGGACACAAGAAATGGGCTTCACACATTGAAATTCTAACTTATTCTTTTAATTCTCAAAATTCTGATAGTAATTAAACTATGAAGTAGGAAATTTCAAATTTTTTTTAAATTCTAAATGGACAAAATATTAACCAGATACATGTACACTAGACAGTAATTCAATAGTATATTCAACTGTTTTACAGGCAACATGGCCGATGGTTCAGAAAAAGCTGTCTGAACCGGATATCAAGCATTTATCTCACTAACCCCCACACACTCACAGTTTACAACTTCATTTGAAAAAGCTGGTCTGGACTACTCAGAGCAAATTGAAAAGTAATTTTTAAAGGGTGAACTGGTAGCACAAATTAGCTGTTCAGGCCCAAAATAACCTCCTACATAAATACTTCAAAAACATAGCACTAGATGACAGAAAGCTTCATTCCAAAAGTGGGTCTTGACATTTCGTGTCATTTTATGTCTTGTTTACGAAATGTCAAATTCAGTTAATATCTCTGTCGTTCAGTGGGCGATGATTTAGAGAATAAATCACAAGCTGCAAGGGATTGAAAATTATCTGCTGTTCGTGATATTACCTCCCACAAGAAGATTCTCTGCTGAAGAGGATTATGTACTCCAGTAGTTCTATGTAACCCAACAATGTGGATCATTGCTTCTAACTCAAAATAACAGTCGATGGATTGTCTGGCCACTATGACACAATCAGACAGACAGACACACTTACCAAGACATACAGAGAACAGACACTGATATATACATAGACACACAGAGAGAAAAAACAGACACATGAACTTCTTATGACAGAGAGACACTGAGAACAAACACTCTTGGTGAGAAAACTCACAGACATATACAAAAAACTGCAGACACACAGAAACAAGCAATCACAGATTTCAACACATTCACAGACGCTCAGATGCAGACACTCTCAGACAGACACTAACATGGAGATTCAGACACATGCAAACTCTCACATAAATGTACAGAGAGACACTCACACCAACTCTCCCTTACACACACATGCACAACAAGCACATATTCTCTCCCTCACACACACATAGTCACACTGACAGACACACACAGAATGAAAAAAGTAAGCAAAGGAATGTCATGCGAGGTGACACAAACAAGAACAGTCTTAGACAACTGAAGAATTGTTTGGTATAAAACCAACAACTCAGCAAGACACATGTGCACGCTGACCACAAGGCTACCAAACCATCCCAACCTTCTGGGATCAACTTCCAGCATTCGTCTCAAGGTGTGGTTATTTGATCTCTAATGTTTCATGCAGGTTCCAAGGATCAAGAACAAAATACACAAAGTGCAACTTGAGAAATATGAATTAAGAAATAACTCTACAAAAGCCAATCACAATTTACTTCCATTTTCAACATTTCATGAAACCATGGGTCAATAACGAAAAAAAACATGATCTGATATTTGAAACAGCTTCTGATAAGCTTAGGGAGTTATTACCCACAAGGAATGGTAAAACATCCTCACTAATTCCTGAACTAATTACAACTGTACACAAAATATCACAATAATAACAGTTCCAAGACTATGAGTAACCATAATTTTGGACCTTGCAACCTAATCATCCTAATTTGCTGAAAAAAAAAATGAAAAAGAAACAACATTGGCATTAAGCAGAGATCAAGAAATAATCTTTTCATTAAGTCGTAATAATATCGCATATGAAACCAGCTGTCCATTCAATATCAGTGACATTACACGCCAAAGAGGATTCCGGAATTTGAACAGGCAACGCATCAAATTAACCCAAGAGTTAAGAGCTTGTTATGAAAACAGTGCCTGCTAAAAGCTGATGTGGAAGAATCAGAATGGTTTCCATGACGTTGCAATGCTCTCCACAAGCGAGGTAATTGATGACAATGTTGGTTAATGAGTTATAGCCGTTTCTGTTTGATCTGATCTTTAATAACATGAATGCTCCCTTTGTTGAAGATATTTTCATGAGAAACAAAGCCAACGACAGACAGATATGTGAGGGCGCCGACAGCGCCACCTATTGGCAGCCAAAGGCAGACATCGTATGGTCATTAATGTTGAAGAGGCATCATACAGACAATCGATGAAGTCAGACTAATAACAGAAGATTTGAGATAAATTGTTTTCACTTCTTGGAATGATGAATTCCAGTTACACAGGCTGAGTAAGTGAGAGTGAGTGAGTGAGTGAGTGAGTGAGTGAGTGAGTGAGTGAGTGAGTGAGTGAGAGTGAGTGAGAGTGAGTGAGAGTGAGTGAGAGTGAGTGAGTGATCGAGCGAATGTTTGAGCAAGTGGTTGAGTGCAATTGAGTGAAAGGTTGAGCAAGAGATCAAGTGGTTGAGTAGGTGATTGAGAGAATGGTTGAGTGACTGGTTGAGCAAGTGATTGAGTGAGTCTTCAGTCACCTATGTTTGTCTTAACACATGACTAACAGGATCGGGTGGTCAGACTCGCTGATATGGTTCACACACGTCATCATATTCTCACTGCGTAGATTGATGCTCATGATGTTGATTACTGGTTTGTGTAAGCCAGCTCGATTATTTACAGACAGCTACCATATAGTTGAAATATTGCTGAGTGTAGCGCTAAACAACTAACCAACCAATCATCCTGGTTATAGCGAAGTCAATCAGTTGATGTAACAAAGTGTTGAAATGAATAGTGATTACAGTGTAAAGTTAATCCAACCTCAGTCTATCTAACAATCGGCTTTATCCAACACTTTTGTAGGTAACACAATGAATATGCATAACTTGGTCTTACTGATTTAGATCCTTGTTAATCTGACAATTTGCTGTGCAATGGACGATGTCAGATTAACGAAATTTGACTGTAATTCTAGTAGTATAAAAGTATCAAGAGTTCCTGTTAAGCAAAACATATGATCATATCTACCCTAAAAATACAAATGTTTCAATAAAACATATTAAATGACAAATATTTTACAAAAACAATAACAAGTAAATAAGTTTCGTATGCTTTTCTTCATTAGACACTATCTTCCAAGCAACTCAAAACAGAACCGATCATGAGCCGAAAGTTATGAATACTTTCAGCACTTTTGGTTAGATCTATTTTACCACAAAACTGGTAATACAATAGACAGGAAACATAAACACAAGAAGAATGCTATGAACACAATGGCTAGAGAAATGATTTGTAAGGACTCAATTATTCATTGCATGTCGTCTGGATCATAGAACAGTTCAATTGACTAATGGCTCAATAATACCATAGGTGTCATCTGTTGATGACGGTCACATAGTCGGGATGTGACATATCTACAATTTTGGGTCATGAAGCCAACACTCGACTAAAGGCCAAAAGGTCATCAGCTTAACTAGAATGAAAAGACTTAACGTAATCAGTGAGCAAGTTTAGTTTTATGCCGCACTCCACAATATTCCAGCTATATGGCCATAGCCGGCAAATAATCAAGTCTGGACCAGACAATCTAGTGATCAACAGCATGAGCATCAATCTGTGCAACTGGGAACCAATGACATGTCAGCAAGCCTGACCACCAAATCCCATCAGTCACCTCTTACAGCAAGCATGGGTTACTGAAGACCAACACTCTAACCCAGACCTTCATAGGTCCTTAGTGTAATGGAATGTATTGAGTATATATGTTTGTAATCACTTATATTCATGACATACTAGTTTCATGTTGTTTTTTTTTTGCTGGCACTTCAAGCTGTAGCTCTAATCAGGAGAAAAAACTAGAGTGTCTGAAAATCAGAGGCAAGGCTGTACTGAAATGATGGCGACTAACTTTCACTTGGAACCGAAGAGCCGAAAATCAGATGAGCATCAATATAGAATTGATGCCATCTGATTTATCTGAATAACCAATCAGTATCCAGTATTTGTTGAGTCATGGTAGAATTCCAGCTAAAAAGTGGTCTGTATATATTCAAGTTTGGACCAAACAATCCAGTTTTCAACATCAATTCCAAACTGCCTCTATTCACCTGGCTGGAAAAGGGTACCTGGTGGGAAAGGCATTTGATTATTAACCTTCTTAGGCCACATGGGCACTTTGGGTTAAACATGGTAATAATGTCCACTGTATTCCATGCACTACCAGCATGCTGAGCACTCAGAGCAGCCTCCAGCTTTGCACTATACGAGTGGCCTTGTTACTATCATATGCATCGACCTCCGCAACTGGGATACAGTGAGGTGAGCCCATCAAGTCAGCGAGTCTGATCACCTGATCCCATTAGTCACCTCTTACAACAATGTGGGTTGCTGATTTCTACCCTGGATCCTCCAGGTTTTTATCATTGGCATGTAACAAGTATCCAAACCTATCCCCAGCGACCTATGACTGGTTTAAGCAACAACATCTTCACAAGGGGCTCTTTTCACGAAGCAACCTTCACTAAGGTTAAACTTAACTCCCATTCTTTGACGCTGCACAAAGTTTACCTTATTGACTTACAATCACCTTAGTGACTTACAATCACCTTAGTGTTTTGTGAAAGGAGACCCAGGCTGTCAGACTGCACTGCTTGTGAGTGAGTGAGTGATTATGGTTTTATGCTGCTTTTAGCAATATTCCAACAATATCACCCCCTGGGACACCAGAAATGACCTTTACACATTGGGGGATCAGACCCTGTCCCTCAGTGTGATAAGCAAACCACAAGGCTACCCTAGAGTTTCCACAGTGCTTATGATGCAATCACTGGTTTGTCTTGTCGAGAAGTGATTATTTATGAGTATGATGTTGTATGGGGGAACGTCATTCAGTGGAGCATACTACAATAAAAAACAGGGATTTATGGGTCCTGAATTCCTGCATCCCATTAAAATTGACAAAGGATGCAATGAAACTGATTACATCCTCAGGGATGCAGATAATGTCATGATACACAACACAAAAACAGTAACTGCATTTAAACCATATTACAAAATAGTATTAATAATATGTCAGTGTCTGGGACCCCCATTTCATAGTCCAGAACATCTGGGCCTCATTTCACAAAACTCTCGTAAGGCTAAGGTCTCGTAACTTTTCTCGTAGCATCTGTACCTGGCATACTGTAACATAGGAGGTGCAAAGGCTACGAGAAAAGTTACGAGACCTTAGCCTTACGAGAGTTTTGTGAAACGGGGCCCTGAAAATTATGAGAATGATTCCCAGGGACCCTCAAATATAGGTCTCAAGGTAAAAAATCCTGAAAAACAAAACCATCTCATCACAAAATTCACCGGGGAGTGAGTAAGTTTAGTTTTACACTGCACTCAGCAATATTCCTTATATATGGTGACGGTCTGTAAATAATCGAGTCTGGACCAGACAATCCAGTGATTAACAGCATGACAATCTCACTACACAACTGGGAACTGATGATGTGTATCAACCAAGTCATTGAGACTATCTACCCGATCCTGTTAGTTGCCTCTTGCAACAAGCATAGTCGACATTTGTGGCAAGCATGGGTTGCTGAAGGCCTATTCTAAACCAGATCTTCATCGGTAAAACTCACTGGTCATGTCACAGATGCTTTCAATGACTAGGAATTGCACTTAGAATTTAGCATTCGGGTTAGAGCCTAAATAATTTTAGTCACTTTATATGTGCTTATAACTTATCACTAAAACCGACATTACATTAACTATGATAAAAAAATCCTTTAAAAAACTTAGGCTTTGCATTTATGAAACTATGATGAACAATGAACAAGTGTTACATTTATTACTTTTTTACATTTTAATTTGTGGTTTTTTTTAATATCAAGCATTGACAAACCTTTGTGTTAATAGTTATGCAGAGATGTGTTTTTACCTGTTAATATTACGGCAAAATATGGAGCATCAAAGGAAATAAAAACACTTGGCACTGCTCATCAATTATGTTGTACAAAAAAATAAATGCAGTACTTAATACTGAAGCAGTAGGTACAACAGTACTGCACTTCCTGATCTGTGGTATGCTTCATAGAGATAATGATATAAGGGAGGTAACTCTTGCTCATTCCACCTATCACTTGTAATTCAACATTTGGTACACTTACAAGATGTAGTTCAAACAGAGACATTGCTTTTTTTTTTTTTAATTCTGTAATATTTTTTGTTTATTTTTTGTTTTCAAAGTAACTGTTTAAATTTCACATTTCATTTATTAATAACTTGAAAAATACCACTGACATACATTTTGCTCTCCTTTCTTTATGCTTCTGGAACGAGAGTGAAATCATTCTTTCAGGTTGACTTAAACTTCTGCTCAGTATATGCAGCACATCCATCATTGCAAACTAATTCTGAAATCACTACTTCAAAACACGAAAGTCATCAATAATGACTTGATTAGACGGCTTACTCTATCATTAAAAAAAACAAACAATGACACAAAATCTTTGACATCAATCAAAACAAAACTGCTGATGAAACTCTGCCAACTCTATCAGGAAACAGCAGAGATTAAAATATGCAGAGGCCACTCGAAGATGAATGCAAGTGAAGTGACATATTCAACTAATCAAATTTCTTTTAATCACTTAAAATTAGTTATGCAAAAATTATTACAAGCCTCTAATTCGAAAATCAAAGCTGTCATTTAAAAGACATCTCACCCTGCCCTAATTAAGACCTTACACCACCACTTGTGTGAAACACTCAGACTATTATTTCAATATTCTCACAGAGCAACCTACTTCAAATCCCAAAACAAGACAATAAAATGACCTGACTTGACTTGAAGACCAACAAGATTAAAAACTACTCCTTTCGTCTGTCCATCTATTTGGACAATCTGAGACAACATCATGGATGTCAAAACACAAACAATATGTAATGTTTCGCTGTAAATAATGAAACTGAACGAAGAACAAACGACTCACATGATCAGCTCGCTGACCTGCACATCGTCCCCCTTTCCCATGTCCGCTGCCCAGTCTCCCACACAAGTAGGCCAAGAAATCAGATGAATATTCTATGTGTCATAGACAGCCATTTTGCCAAAGATGCAGAATTAATTTCAGGTTCAGCATCTTATCCAAAGCAGGAACTGAATATTCTACTACACATTCAAAGGAAGTGAAACCAGCGTCCAACTTTGCAGAACTATGGATTTGGCATCTTTCGTAACATAGTGACAAGGCATGTACGTACAACATTAATGTACGCGAGCGGCCATATATTGGCATATGTAGGAAATAAGCATATGTTTCATTGGATTCTGATGTTTTATATCCAGTGAACTCTACCTAATCAATGACTATACACAGCACAAGGCTGATTTAGAGGCTGTTTTATGAAGATAATGGAGACCCATGTCATGAATCCTACTGTGGCTGGGAAAAGTAGTGCATTAAGATGATAAATGTATGACATACAGGGAAGCCAGTGTATAATAATCCATATCACAACATTTACAGATCATATGATGCATATGTGACATACAGGCAACCCAGTGTATAATAATCCATATCACAACATTTACAGATCATATGATGCATATGTGATATACAGGTAACCCAGTGTATAATAATCCATATCACAACATTTACAGACCATATGATGCATATCTGACATACAGGCAACCCAGTGTATAATAATCCATATCACAACATTTACAGATCATATGATGCATATGTGATACACAGGTAATCCAGTGTATAATAATCCATATCACAACATTTACAGATCATATGATGCATATGTGATACACAGGAAACCCAGTGTATAATAATCCATATCACAACATTTACAGATCATATGATGCATATGTGATACACAGGTAACCCAGTGTATAATAATCCATATCACAACATTTACAGATCATATGATGCATATGTGACATACAGGCAACCCAGTGTATAATAATCCATATCACAACATTTACAGATCATATGATGCATATGTGATACACAGGCAACCCAGTGTATAATAATCCATATCACAACATTTACAGATCATATGATGCATATGTGACATACAGGCAACCCAGTGTATAATAATCCATATCACAACATTTACAGATCATATGATGCATATGTGATACACAGGCAACACAGTTTATAATAATCCATATCACAACATTTACAGATCATATGATGCATATGTGATACACAGGCAACCCAGTGTATAATAATCCATATCACAACATTTACAGATCATATGATGTATATGTGATACACAGGCAACCCAGTGTATAATAATGCATATCACAACATTTACAGATCATATGATGTATATGTGATATACAGGCAACCCAGTGTATAATAATCCATATCACAACATTTACAGACCATATGATGTATATGTGATATACAGGCAACCCAGTGTATAATAATCCATATCACAACATTTACAGATCATATGATGTATATGTGATACACAGGCAACCCAGTGTATAATAATGCATATCACAACATTTACAGATCATATGATGCATATGTGATACACAGGCAACCCAGTGTATAATAATCCATATCACAACATTTACAGATCATATGATGTATATGTGATATACAGGCAACCCAGTGTATAATAATCCATATCACAACATTTACAGACCATATGATGTATATGTGATATACAGGCAACCCAGTGTATAACAATCCATATCACAACATTTACAGATCATATGATGTATATGTGATACACAGGCAACCCAGTGTATAATAATCCATATCACAACATTTACAGATCATATGATGCATATGTGATACACAGGAAACCCAGTGTATAATAATCCATATCACAACATTTACAGATCATATGATGCATATGTGATACACAGGTAACCCAGTGTATAATAATCTATATCACAACATTTACAGATCATATGATGCATATGTGATACACAGGCAACCCAGTGTATAATAATCCATATCACAACATTTACAGATCATATGATGTATATGTGATACACAGGAAACCCAGTGTATAATAATCCATATCACAACATTTACAGATCATATGATGTATATGTGATACACAGGCAATCCAGTGTATAATATTCCATATCACAACATTTACAGATCATATGATGCATATGTGATACACAGGTAACCCAGTGTATAATAATCCATATCACAACATTTACAGACCATATGATGCATATGTGATACACAGGCAACCCAGTGTATAATAATCCATATCACAACATTTAAAGATCATATGATGCATATGTGATACACAGGAAACCCAGTGTATAATAATCCATATCACAACATTTACAGATCATATGATGCATATGTGATACACAGGAAACCCAGTGTATAATAATCCATATCACAACATTTACAGATCATATGATGTATATGTGATACACAGGAAACCCAGTGTATAATAATCCATATCACAACATTTACAGATCATATGATGTATATGTGATACACAGGCAACCCAGTGTATAATAATCCATATCACAACATTTACAGATCATATGATGCATATGTGATACACAGGAAACCCAGTGTATAATAATCCATATCACAACATTTACAGATCATATGATGCATATGTGATACACAGGTAACCCAGTGTATAATAATCCATATCACAACATTTACAGATCATATGATGCACATGTGATACACAGGTAACCCAGTGTATAATAATCCATATCACAACATTTACAGATCATATGATGTATATGTGATACACAGGTAACCCAGTGTATGAGACAGAGATGGAGATCAACATGCACCACTGAGAAACTATTCTGACTTGGAGACCAACATTTGACATTAAGAACCTATTTTGCTTGTGGAGACCAGGGTGAGACTCTGGGGACCTTCAACAACATCCTATGATGCTTATTTCTGGTTCATCATGCATAGAATATTCAGATATATACATAAAATCAGCTTCAGATAGTTTTTTCACAAATATTCTTGGACAATTTGCAATTGTATTCTATAGTCCAGACAGGCTAATCTTGGCAATACAAATTTTAAAATGATTATGCCTTAGCCTTGGTATAATAGCCAATAAGTTTTGGACACAATCCCTTGATCAGTGAATGGAAGCTGTAACAATGTTACAACTCATTTACAAAGAAGGACTAGAAAAGGTATTCAATACAGCTTTCAGTCCATGATCCACAAATTTCCAATTCAAATCTGTCAAAGCTATGCATTGTATATTTTCCTTATCGAGACAAACTGATGGCCATTCTGTCAAGAAAGAGTTAAAGAATGAGAGATTTGAAGCACTGCTATTTCCTGTTTTCGAAACATTTTATCTTCTACCGATTGATGAGTATGGAGGCTCGCCTCCAGTTTCACCATGTCTTAGGTTGGCTAGGTAATGAGGAAAGTTGTCAGTTTTCAGCATTAGTGAATGAACCAAACAATTTGACAGAAACTCACACTGATGCCAAGGACCCGATGTTTAGAAGTATGATTTTAGGGTACTTAAAACAATATTCAAGCAAGTGTCTTTCAAGAAGCAACCTTTACCAAGGTTACCCTTAACTCTCATTCTTTCAAACTGCGCTAAGGTTACCTTAGTGACTTACAATGTTTTGTGAAAGGAGGCCCTGGTTGAGCTGTTGAACAGGGGCAGATACAGCTTCTAGTGGAAAAGGTAGGTGTGTGCATGCGAGTGCATGTGTGTGCACATGCATGCATGCGTGTTTGCACAGATCAGTTTCACCTGACACCAAATGGATCAGTCTATAATTTGAAAAACTTTCAGGACAAAAGGGAAGTTGCACACGATTCCTCTGGATTCACGTGTACTGAAGACCAATATTAACCCATAATCAATATGTAAACACACACAAGTAACTGCTGTCAATCTAGGACATTGTCTATTCACATGATCGAGACTAACAGCCCTAAAACAAGTAATTATCAATTTGTCTAAACTCGTCATCATGTTCCACACTAACACTCCTAGCCATTAATCCCTGTTTGCCTAGAGACCAGAGAATCCCATCCAGCCAATCAGCAGCCTCGCTTCTGATGGTGAAGAGCACACACAACATGCATTCAGCAAACGTATCAAGCAAATCTTTTTCTGGTGACAAATCTTGGGTGTCCATTTGTAAATGTTTTATCTAAAATCAAATCTGTCTAACTGACTTTGAGTACGATGGTAAATGTATTGCATAATCCAGACAATGGATCGTGTAATCTGTGTGTAAGTTTGTGTGCAGTTGGGCTGTTAAATCCACATGTTCTCCTTTTACAGTCAGATCACTATGATAGTCAGCTAGTTTAGTTTACTTGAGTTTGCTTTAGATAGCCATTTAACCAATATTCCAGGAATATTATGGCATGTCAGCTTGTGGGAAGAAAGCCGGAGGTTATGCAAGTCCTAACATGACTATGAACAATGCTCTAACGTTTTTTTCCGTGACGTTGCCTTCTACATGCAGCGATGATGGGTAGCCAGACTATGTTTGAGATCCGGCTTTATTTTCCTCAATTTGACGACTTTGGTAATAAGCATTATGTTAATTATGTTGAAGCCCATATGAAACTATGTTACTGACTCAGGAAATACCAACATTTAGGCACTCGTGCCGTAAATATAGTATGCCATGGGCACTCATATAATATCATGTTTTGTGCTTCAACCATTACACTTCCCCAAGCCTTTATTGCTATTCTGTGTTGGAATTTATTGAACTTGAAACTGTTTGTTGGTAGCATTAAAAGCATTATTTTTTCTTTGTGTGATTTCTTGAACTTTCAGAGACAAATGGTGTCTTCCCAAGTTTGGAAGGCTGTGATAACGCTGTGACTTTCTACAGTGGATTCTTAACATCTCAAATCACACACTTTTATAAACACTGATACGGCATCAGTTTGTAAACAGAATAAAAATAATTCCGATCTAAGACACGTAATTTCTCTCCTAAACTAATTTCAGATTTTTCTCATAATACCAAAGATTCAAACTTAATTTTCTCAAAATCTTTTCTCATGGACTTTTGCTATCTCTCCAACAGATTGAATTACTGTGCAACTATTCGTTGAGAGAATGTGTCAGCTTTTTCCCATACTTTTCAAATTTATTTCACAATATCAGTTGTGTTGATTTTTCTCAAGTGATTCACATGATGATCAAATCACTGCAAGGATATGAGCTCAACTCAGTCACAAATGAGCTGAAACAGGAAAAGGGAGACAACTCCACCATGCTTAATTCTTTCATGTCCCTGGGTTTTGGTGAAATAACAGTGTACATTGATTTTCCTCGATCTCAGCAAGGAAATTATTCGCCAGTTGATTAGAAAACGTCCTCCTAACAACTACTGCACTCGTGCAGATTGAGTAATGACAAGGAAATTGCATGTGCAGAATCGCCCCTTGGGATGCCTATCTTATGGTATTTTTTACCCGTGTGCAACACTTTTCTCAGATTTAACAAATTACATGTAAGAACCATTTGGCATTTCATCAATGGACATTTTCCCCACTATTTGCTAACAGGTTTTATACTTTAACTTTTTTGTCCTTGCAAAACAAATCCATAAGACCATTAATATTTAAGACAAAAGAACAGCATTTTTACAGACCATCAGTTACAACTTTTTACCTGTTTTCAGAATTGGATTTAATAAGCCCCAAATGTCCATCATAAATATTTGTCTTTTTCCTTCATTTGTAAATTAGTAAACAAACAGGAATCTTGAGGCATTCATCATACATTCTGTCAGTGCACCTTTTCTCTTGAATGTAAGTGAGTTAGTTGGATTTTACGTCACTTTTAGCACTTGTCCAGCAATGTCACAATAGAAATGGGCGCCACACAGAAGAACAATTTTGGGAATCACCTGTGGTCTTTCTTTGGTGGGAGGTGCAATCACTTTGATCACTAAGCCTCCTAACCACCCCTAACCACCCCTGTTTCAAAATACTATGGAACTGGCAAGTGGGCGGGTTTTATTTGTATGTTTCGTTCTATTTTATGTCCTAAATGCCTCGATTCGATGAAACATCAAGACTTTGAAACATTAAAATTGAATGCACTTTTTGAGAATCAAAGTAGCTTTTTCTGTAGAGTTAAAAATAACAAATCTTAGGGGTAGTTCGAATGTGTGGGTTGGGCGGTAATGAGAAACAAGACAATATTATATGGACTTACCATCAGTAGATGCATGCACTTATCAACAAAGTTAACTGGACCAAACAAAGTTATACTGACTAAAGACTTGGACCAAAGATCAAAGGATGAGTCTTAAACATTTGTTTGTGTAAAATTCAACTATGAAACTGTTTCAATTCCATCAGTCAAAAGAGAAGTAAAAACTAAATTACAAAATTGATAAAAAAATTCAACATGAAAAGAAAACACAACTTTTATGAATGATTCAGGAACCTATCTCAAGCGAAGTTGTCACAAAATGGGGTGTTGCACTTTATAAACATGGAGTATATTCAGTTTTTACAACCAATCTAAATGGTAATATTAATCAATACTTTCTGGTATATCAGACAGAAGCCGTATATCACATAAACCCATGATATGACATGGCACAGAATCAGTCATTTCTCTTTTAGAGGCCGCTGGGTACAATAGATGACAGGAGTCCACATAAGCTTGTTTACATAAATTAAGATAATTTGAAACTGTCTACATAGTTATCATGACACTGTCAGACATGAGTGAGTGTTTTGTTGTAATCTGCATTTAGTATAAATCTGTTCTCGGCAATATTCCATCAATATCACGTCGATGGACACCATCTTTAGTCGATGTGACAACGAACACTTCAACGATTAGGCTCCTCCACTGCGCTGTCAGACATGACATACAAGAAGAGTGAGTTAGCGAGTGAGTTTAGTTTTATACCACACTCAGCAATATTCCAGCTATATGGCGACGGTCTGTTAATAATCAAGTCTGGACCAGACAATCCAGTGATCAACAACATGAGCATCGATCTGTGCAATTGGGAACCGATGACATGTGTCAACCAAGTCAGCAAGTCTGACCACCCGATCCCGTTAGTTGCCTCTTGCAACAAGCATAGTCGCCTTTTATGGCAAGCATGGGTTGCTGAAGGCCCATTCTAACCAGGGACCTTACTTACATGAAGAGTTTTGACAACCTGGTATACATTACTAATTATCTATCACCTATGTCCTTGGGATTCCAGATCAGAATTTTGCAACCATGACCAATGAGAGTTGTATGCAGTGATCTGGGTCGTCTGATTTGTACTCATTCAGTGGAAGGTCTGGTACAATTTGTACAATTTCATATCTGAATATATAGAGAGTAGCATTAAACAAATAAACAATTAATCAATCAATCTGCAGTCAGACAGTTTCTTGAAGGATCGGTGTTTAACATGAGTCGGACGTCTCAATCATGACAACACTTCTTCAGTCTACAAACACCGGTTATCGGGTCACATGACCAAACAGTCACATGATAAGCTGACACAGAAACTCTAACACTGAGTGCGACCTTCAACAGGAGTAAAGTCAAATCATTAAAAAGTCAATATATCAAACTCTCCTGCTGAACAATAGAGCATGCACTGCACAACCGAGGTATTGACAACTTCAACACCATGTGAGGCTAGCATTTCAACAGATTTAAGGACAAGCTTTGGAAGTATTGAAACACGCATAGCATTTTTTTTCTTGGCAGATTCACCATGCTACTGACAATAAACTTGACTGGTTTTACATGACCTCAGTGCTAACTGGCATATGGAAATTACATTGGTTAATTAATGTGGAACCAGTGAAAAATGGAGAATGGTGCCCCTAAGTAGATTAGCTTCACTTGAAAGTCAGGGATCCCCAGTCTGTGTTCAAGTCCCATCCATGTGAGTTGATGAGTCAGCAGATGAATTTTGTTGCAATAACGATATTGGAGCATCAAGGTAGCGAATGAGAAATAAGTGAGTGCGTGAGTGAGTGAGTGAGTGAGAGAGCGAGCAAGCGAGACACCAGAAATAGGCTTCACACATTGTACCCAAGTGGGGAATCGAATTCGGAATCTTCGGCTTGACAAGCAAGTGCCTTAACCACTAGGCTACTCAACCATCCCAGCATGGAGACTTATCAACCCTGTAGGAGTTCAGTTTCTTTAATATACAACAAGAGGGAACAGGAATCTATACCAGTAGAATCATGGGTTAGTGAGGGGCAGTATACAGGTGACACAGGTGAATGAACGAATGTATGAATTTACCGAGAATTCACCAATATTTTAGCTATATCTAGGTAGCATCACATAAAACGTATGTTGTATTCAGTAGGGAATGGAAGCCAAGGATTTATTTCACCATTTTTTCATTGTGACGCTTTTCTCTTGCGCAACAGGTGAATGCTTCAACCTCTCAGCTACTGATTCCATGTGCTCCAACACCTAAACAGAATCTAGCTAGCCAAATTTCTATCACTTCAAACCACACCTAACCAATACCCAAATGGGAATTTATTAAAAACCCATTCAAACTAAATTTCTCAATTTAACTCCAAATTATGATAAAGAAGTCTTCAACAGAAGTTACCATGACACCCGAGGTCATGACTCACTTGCATCACGGAAAAAGTCTTCTTTCCTTCTCAACATCTTTTCAAAAATAACACCCAGAGTGTAACCAGGGGTTCAATCTCTTGAGGAAATTGGTTGAAATCAACACTACCAGCATGAAGATGCATTAGCTAAGTCACTCACAGAGTGTGTCGATGAACCTGAGCTGCTAACAATATGCTGACAAGGCCTTTTAGGAACTAACACACTAATTGAAGAGAAGTGTCTTCAGCTGACATAAGAGAAAACCTCAATCACATGTATGATTCCTCTGCATGGAATCATCCATTGGCAAATGCAAGTAGAATCTGCATTTCATGGTTTGGAGATAGAAACGTCCTCAAGGAATTACTGCTCAAAATATCTTAATCCATTCTGCATGTTTCTGCACAACCAAGGGGACGTAACTCTCATTTGCATCTGCTCTCATCGAAACATGTACAGCAATTGAAATGTAATTAATACCTATGAGGAGTGGACATTAATCTCAAAATCCTAAAACATCCTTGTGGATTAGATAGTTGTAGCTACAAGTGAACAAGAATCTCACAGAACATCTAAAGTAAAAAGGATGTACTGAAAACATGCAAGGATTGGATCCACTTCACTGGAAGAAAAGAGCTTGTTTGCAACTGAAAATGATGTGAAGATTGGGTAAAAACATTTAATGCCAAAATGAAATTGAGACTGGAGAGGAGACAAGCACTGTGGGCATTGTGCTGAGTGGGGACAGTGGTAGAGGGATGGACGGGGGAAGGGATGGACGGGGGAAGAGGGGGGGGGGGGGGGGGGGGGGGGGGCACGGCAATATGTAGAGAACTGAGTGAGTGAGTGAGTGAGTGAGTGAATGAGACAAGGAGGAAGGGAAATAGATGTCAGGAGGTGAATGATTTGGTCAGCTGGTAAGAGTGAGTGAAAGAGTTAGCACACAAAAGTGTGGAACCAAATGAGCGAGGGAGGGAAGCAGTGGAGGAGGTGATGAGTTTGCCTTTGGGTATGAGTGAGTGAGGGAAGGGGAGGAGACTGACTGTGGGAAGAAGTGATTGAATGACCGCACACATTTTGAGTGAGTGAGTGTGTGAGTCCCCTGCTGTGTCTAAGCAGGTTCTGTGGAACACAAATGTTTATGAAGGGAGTAAGTGAGTGAGTGAAGGTGTGAATGTAGGAAGGTGGGAGCACCTCAGTCAGTGTGTAGTCAGTGACAGCCCATGGTCAGAGGCAGTAGTACTTTGGCAATGAAGCCACAGACCCTACACGCTTCCCTTCATACCAACCAGCAACAGGAAGTCACAAATCACAGCAATTACCAGCCCTCACATCCTGGCATACACACCATTACGGATAAAATTGCTACAGATGAATAATTTTCCACCAAGGATGAATAATTCACCAATTTACAGACAAGTTACACCTAATAATTTGCACGATACCACTCACATTTAAGGTTTGCAAAACTCATATAACGACCAGGATTGTCATTAATGCATTGCAAATAACAATTCAAAGGATTAAAACTTTTTCAAGTTAAAGGGAAATTTTAGCAATTCATTGTGGTTGACAGATTGATTAATGTTCTGTATTTATCAAAAACAGATTTTAGAACCGAAAAATTGGCATCTCTTCAGAAGGTGTGCATGACACATTAAGCATGGTGACTGGCACTGACAAATGTTTCCATAATCAGTCATAGCTCGCATAAAGTAGAAGTAATACCCAGACTATATTTACTTTACAATGAATCTGACAAAACAAAATGAAAGTCAATATTATCTCAATAACCAGAATTAACATACAAATGTGGCATGTCTGAACTGACAATGACACAAGCAAAGAGTCAACATGCTAGGTATGTAAGGGAAGCCACCATATTAGGATAAGATCTTTATTTCTGTGTTTCTCATTGGCTGACTGAGTGTAATTTTGACTAAACTGAATTTGTAAGCACAACATCAGATTCTGTCTATTTTGATGTTCACACTGTTTCCACTCACAATGCAGTGTTATAGATTCAAAATCATTTAGCTATATACATTTATATTAAACTTTTTCCTGTATGAACACATATACACCTTGTATATCTCTGTGAAATACTCACACATTGTATCAACACACACACACATCATCTGAGAATACAATGTGTGTAGGTGTTGTTGATACAATGTGGGAGTTTATCCATCAAGTTATACAATGTGTGTAGGTGTTGTTGATACAATGTGGGAGTTTATCCATCAAGTTATACAATGTGTGTAGGTGTTGTTGATACAATGTGGGAGTTTATTTCACAATGTTATGCAATGTATTAACCCCTTTCACACATTGTAAAACATACACAGACATTGTATCTTACACATACACACATTGTATAACATTGACATAAACACACACATTGTATTTACACCTATATTCATTGCATATCTTGGTGAACTTAATGCACCCTCTAACATCATGTCACATAAGCCCAGTGCAGTGGGACAGTGATGCTTGTCAGACAGCTTGTCAATCATCAGTCAACCTGCCCAAAATGGTATGCAGCTTTGCCTCCTAAATGGGTCATCACATAAACCTATGTAAAACCAATTGTAAAAACATAACTTATCTCACTTGTATATAAATATGTCAAATGAATCATTTGATAACATCATATCTAACATGTTGCATCCTGTATATATTGAATAATATCCAACAGGGACTTCAAATGTCCTTCCACTGAAACAGTCCAAGTAATTCATGCATAAAGTTAAACTGAGCAGAGAATACAATGTATGAGGCCCTTTATCTGGTGTCTACCAGCCGTCATGTAGGTGGAATATTGCTTCAAGTGGCATCAAACCATACTCACTCATGACTGACAGCATGTATGATAATCAATGTTACTGTGCTGCAAATTCGCTAAGTTTTATCATCCCAATGTTGCTAGTCTGAGTCAGTGGCAAACCCACAATCAACTGCTCCTGGTTCACATAGGGGAAATAACTTGTGTCAGCATGTCTTCAGAGGTCTGTTAACCCTTAACCTGCCAAGAGTATGCCTATGTCTGTATTTTTCGTCAAACAACTTTTGGTGCCAATAAGGGAATGAATCTTTAAGCAGTTAAACGTCTTGAACTCCTCTCTGAGTCTGACAAGAAGCTCTTTAATACAAGACATCCAAAACTGCCATTTAGCCATACATTCCAATATACCCATATACCCTCATGATATATACTCAGCTTCAATGGGACCATTCATTCATCCCAGACAGCGCTATTAACCATCGACATTTAATTCTTCAATTAACGTGGCAGACAAAAGTGTATGTCTTCTCTACCCTGATTTACGTGTTTCATTATCGGAGAAAGACTACTAGCAGATGGAGTAAATCAAGAACAAAGCATCATTATACTGAAACCATCCAAGGGAGGGGATGAACACATTCGGGCAGTCATGTGATCTGTAGGGTGATCGATATGCATCAATGTTGGTTATCATATCGAAATTGCTGTAGGTTGATTGTTGGTGGCCGGACATAACGTATATTACATTATACACTTGTAATCCAGGGTGATACGAAATATTTGACAAGTTATGGTTGTGTCAGCCATTTTAGATAATGTTCTTCATTTCACTTGTGTGGTAATCCACAGCTTAAGCGATGGATGTTGTTCAACTGAGCCAGAGTGATGGCTGTACTATGCTGCTGTCAACTCTATTCACCCAAATTAAAGCAGCCCATCAAAAACAGACAAGGTTATTCTGTGACTGTGGATCAGCAAAGTCTGCAACCATCAATGTGCAATGACACACAATCAACAAGTGATTTCTCATCTCTGCAAAGTGACATCTGGCATATCTGTCAAATTGTGTCAACATAAGGGGCAGTGGGATAGCATGGTGGTAAAAAGCATTGCTTGTCATGTTGAAGATCTTGGTGTCAAGTGATATTTCACAATGCTGTCTAGTGATATCTAGCAATGTTACCAAATGGTATCTCATAATACTGCCTAGTGGTATCTTACAAGTAATATCTTACAATGATGATGCCAAGTGATATCTCATGAGACTGTCATGTGATATCTCACAAAGCTGCCAAGTGATATCTGGCAACGCTGCTAAGAGATATCTCAAAAGAATACCAAGTAATATCTCGCAATGCTGCCAAGTGATATATGACAATGCTGCCAGGTGATATCTCACACAGCTGTAAAGTGATATCTCGCACCTGGTGAATGTGATATATCACTAGCAACAGCTGTCAAGTGACATGTCACAACCATGTCAAGAGATATCTCGCACCTGGTAAATGTGATATATCACTAGCAACAGCTGTCAAGTGACATGTCACAACTATGTCAAGAGATATCTCACAACTGGTAAATGTGATATATCACTAGCAACAGCTGTCAAGTGACATGTCACAACCATGTCAAGAGATATCTCACAACTGGTGAATGTGATATATCACTAACAACAGCTGTCAAGTGACATGTCACAACCATGTCAAGAGATATCTCACAACTGGTGAATGTGATATATCACTAGCAACAGCTGTCAAGTGACATGTCACAACCATGTCAAGAGATATCTCACAACTGGTAAATGTGATATATCACTAGCAACAGCTGTCAAGTGACATGTCACAACCATGTCAAGAGATATCTCACAACTGGTGAATGTGATATATCACTAACAACAGCTGTCAAGTGACATGTCACAACCATGTCAAGAGATATCTCACAACTGGTAAATGTGATATATCACTAGCAACAGCTGTCAAGTGACATGTCACAACCATGTCAAGAGATATCTCACAACTGGTGAATGTGATATATCACTAGCAACAGCTGTCAAGTGACATGTCACAACCATGTCAAGAGATATCTCACAACTGGTAAACATGATATCTCACAGCACCTTCAAATTCTGTCTGACAGCTCTGCCAAGTGGTATCTCACAGCTCTGCCAACTGATATCCCAAAGCCCTGCATACAGTGTTATTTAAGGTGGGTTAATTGAGATCCCGCAGCTGTGCTACAAGTTAAGTTACCTAAAATATCAATCAGTAAACACCTGGTTGACCAAGAGTAGACTGAGAAACATTAATCACAATAACTCTTCATTACATCATCAAAACTTTACAATTTGGAAAAAAGGAATTAAATTCATATTGGGCAGGAGTAATGAATGCAGAGACGTCAGAAAGCAATTTATCTTTTCTTTTAATATTTTTTTCTATCATACAACTGACTGCTTTTCAGACCCTTTTATGTGTATGAAAAGTGTTTTGGATTAATTAATATGAATTGCTCTTTATTTCTTTTTCCATTTTTCTCAAAAATTTCCATAGAACATACCAAAAAGAAATTACACAAGATTAATTCAAATTTTCACAAAGAAATGTTTGAAATGTATGATCAAACAATCCAAAAACTGAAATGTAGAGGATTAATTTTTCAAATAATTCTTTGAGAATTGCAATCACGAAATTCAAACATAGTGGTTAATCAATACTCCTCCATGACAGCTTGAAACAGAAGCCAAATCCTAGCAGAATGCCGTCACATCTCACGAAGGGAGATTGAATCATATGCTGGGAGCACAAAACTCCAACAAATCACTTCTTTTTAACAGAAATGCATAGTCCATTTGAAGACTTGTAGCATGTGAATGACTAAGGCCAGTTTGACATGCGTTAAGATCAACATCGCCTGTTGTACCTGTGTAATAAAACTGCAACCCGAGACGCGAAGGTCACAATGTCGATCGTATCTCGCCCCTATAGTCTCATATCACACGGTGCATCAACTCTTCCTGTTTGTTTCTGCTGAATCACTGCATTCAAAAAATGACCCAGACATCGAAAATGATTGCATGTTCTTCAACCATTATGGTTAGAAACTTCCCACCATTCAGTGGATAGAATCAACAAGTTACAATATTACATGCACTAGTCTCAAGGCTGAAATGTTTGAATTACACAGGAAAATGCTCCTTCTGCAGCAATGCTTACCTGATGGCGAACACATTATCTGAGGGGTTTTGATCATAGCTATCAACGTCAGTACCAACTTTTGGTTTGGCAACTAATTCTTTGTTCAGGTTGATTTCAGTGCCAAATGGTTCCTGGAAGTCTTGGAGGCTTGATGAAGAGTTTCTTCATGGCAGGTTCATATAGGAAATATGTAATAATAACAGTCTGGTACTTTGCTGCAAGTATGGTTATTACGTTGTTGGAAAATCAATGTACTGAGTATTATAAGGCAGTCTGAGGACAAAAATGTGGTCTTATGACTTCAATGTGGCTCCTTGAAGACCGTTTTGGCACCAAACAATTTAGCAAAAGCATAATATCTACATCTAGAAAGCAAATTCTTTCGACTGGCACCAAAGTAATGCCAATCCATCTGTGATGGGTCATGGAGCACAAGAACATCAACAACACTTCAGCAACTTCAGAAACATCAGCCACATGAGCATATTTCAGCAATATCATTCCTACTATAGTACACCAGTCAAGTGAGGTTTAAACTGCTTTCAGCAATATTCAGCTACATCACACAAGGTTGGGAGACACCACCCTCACAGACCAGAACAAGCAAGGCAATGTGCAAGTTAATCCTTATTCAATGGTTTAATGCACTACATCTACAGTCAGCAGGTCCTGGAATGACAAAAGGACAAAACCGTCGCATGGTCGTCACAAAGCACAGCTTTATCCTGCCTTACTGTGTTATCCCCAACAGACTGACACAGGGAAGCTACAGTGTCTACACTATTGTCACCTCATGTTCAGTTATCAGTGTATAAATGCACAAGTCTATACAAATAATTAACTGCCAATGAAAATATGCCGAAAAAAAACCCAGTCCGCTGCACCATTACAAAACCCAGTGAACGACTCTATGATGACTAACTGTCCAATCACCAATCAGAGGCATTTAATCACATGTCCAAACCAAACATTCATTGCCCAGTCATGACACACCTTTTTAAAGGCATCCAATAAAATGCTTCCATATATAATTTATTGCCCAATCACAACAGGTCTTCTTCAAAGGCATCCAATCAAATGTGCCCACATATAATATGCTGAAAGACAACACTGTCATCAGGCTGAAAAGCAATATTATTGAAACACAGTTATTCAATATCTGTCAAAAAACAGGATGCAACGATTCAGAAAATTTGATGATGACATAATGTTTTCTCCTCAAAGCTTTCAACAAGCAGCTATTTCAATCAATCAATACTGTATCCAGTATGAAGGTCAGAGGCCCATACAGAATTGTAATTTACATACTTAGTTGTGGGAATGTACATAATTATGTGTGTTGTTGGACATATACTTTCATCTTTATAGGTTGTGATAAATAAAAAAGCACAATGATTGCATATTTTACCGTAATAGCCTAATGCAAGAAATATATCATCAGTTAGTTAAAAATGGCATTTCTTAACAAAAATTATTTTCTTAAATTCTCAAGTATTTAAACATTACAAAAATAAGCAATAAGATGCTACCTCGTTTCGGGCCCTGATATCAAAGATATACAGTTACCTCTGTCGGGTACCATGACACATTATAGGAGTATTAAGTGGGATAATATCAATTCTAATTTGGGAATTTCAGAGACATTTGCCCAGACTTGGGGTTGAATTTCAGCCTATGAGTAGACACAGAAAAAAACATAATTACTGAATATTTCTCTGTTTTAAGCTAGTGTATTATATGCCATTAATGTGGATCGTTGCACCCATGGTTGAAGAAGGTTTGACTTACTTTCCTATGACTTCACAGAGGTCATACTTGTTGTCAAACAGAACCTCGGTTGCTGCGTCCTCCTCCGCCATGGTAGCTAGTAAAACATGGAATGCTCAGGAACTGAAAAACAAAAACATAGTCACAACTTGAGATTAATTTTACAACCACATTAAGACAGTATCCAAATTGAGTATTGACAAAATTTTACACACTGAAGACTGAGCTCGACCTTTGGCACGTTCAAGATGAATTTCTTGCCTCTTGAACACAATGTTAAAGAACGGAAAATGAAATTCATAAAGTTTTCCAATAAATTTCGTCACTGATTCCTATTGCTTGAATACTAACAAGACAAAAAGTTGAATTCTGGATCCAAGGGGTTACGAAAATAGAGAATAAAAACTCAGTTATTCCCTCAAACTGTCTCTCCTGGCCATCAAAGTGTGGGTCGGCTTAACCCATGTGGTTAAAGGGACATTTCCTATAACATATTGCAGCTCTCAAAGGAAGATGCGATGAAACAAAATAATCACATTACCCTGTCAACTAGTCTTTGGATACAATTTGCATATATTGAACGAACCACTTACAACATCAAAATAATTGTGTATCATCTTTAGTCTAGAAACAATTACCTTATATGAAAATTTTTTTTGTTATATTTCAAAACTACAATGACTCTAACAGTGACAAAAGTTCAAACAAAAATTCTATTATTCAGGCATGACAGAAAGTTGTAAGTTTTTATGAACTACATCTTTGTTGTTCGTAATATTTTCTTCAATGCCAGAACCCTCCTCTTCATCTCGTGCATGAAGTGTGTGATCTGTGGAACAAAACTACCACATCTCATACCCGTTCCTGAATACATACTAATCCATCCTCTTTCACATGGCTTGGGGACTTGTCTCTTCATGTCACTTTGAACATGCACAACAGTAATTCAGATAAGGGACACAAAACAGATTTGTCTTTGTCCTGTTGGAACATAGTATATTTTTACTTAAAGCTACACTTAGTAATAGACCCGTGAGGATCCCGGTGAGAATTGGTCTTCAGTAACCCATGCTTGTTTTTAAAGCCGACTAACAGATCTGGTTGTCAGACATGCTGCTTTTGTTGACCCATGTCAATGTAAACCAATTGGACAGATTGATGCTCATGCTGTTGATCACTAGACTATCTGGTATAGACTTGATTATCTACATACCACCACCATATAGCTGGAATACTGCTGAATGTGGCATCAAACAACAACTAACCAAGTAACTAACAAACCTAACAACCAACTCACCTGACAACCAGCCCATCTAACAACCAACTCAGCTAACAACCAACATACCTGACAACCAAAACATCTAACAACCAACTCACCTAACAACCGGCCCATCTAACAACCAACTCAGCTAACAACCAACATACCTAACAACCAACTCCCCTAACAACCAACCCATCTGGATCTGCCTATAGGAATGACAAACTCCAACACCATCTATGTATGGTCACACTGGAACCAGTCAGTAAAGTTAAGGACATCTATAACTTCCCCAAGCTTCACTTCAACACACACTGATTCTCTGCACCCATTAACACAGCTAAAATAAGTAGTCACCTCTCACACTAAATAGAAACATTGTGCATGTTATACTGCACAAACTACCGAAGGCGCCTTTTTTCAAAAATAAATAGGTTGTGAAATACAACAGCGATTCATAAATAGCCCAGCATTTCCATCACTTCCACAATAATTAAAACCCAGGTTGCTTCACCCTCAGCAAACACTGACACAGAAAAATGGAAAAGTGCTTAAGACATCGACTGCCAACTGATAAGATTCTGAATTCGAAAAATATGGTTTTCACATTGAATCTTATCTGACAACACAAAGGTGATAAAACAAATAGAGTGAGTAGGTACTTGAACGGTTACTTCTAGGCTGAGTTGGAAGAACATGCTCTCTCACTGTTACCTGACATGAAACATGCTTTATAACACCCCTCGCTGTGGTACAAAGTCGTCAGTGTTAAACTGCTTTTTGATGAAGTTTTGAAGAGGTCAAGATCAACAGTATCACATTTCCCTGCACAAGTCATTCAGTAAATGGTGATTGCTTAACAGTACATTAGCAATATTCCAGCAATATCACAGCAATATCCCAGCAAGGGACACACTACATATGGACTTCACACAGAGTAGCCACACAGGGAATCAAACCTTGTTTTTTGGCATTATGAACAAATACTCGAACAACTTAGCTACCTGACCACCCGGTACATACTCTCTTGTTTACAGACCGCTGTTACACAGCTGGAATTTTGCAGAAAACTCTCACTCACTCTCTCACACTTTCTCTCTTTCACTCACTCGCTCACTCGCAATTTTTGGCAATATCATGCCAGCAATGTACTTCCCACAACGTACCAAAGAGGGGAATCTAAAAGGTCTTCAGTGTGATGAGCAAATGCCTTAACCACTAGGCTTGCCCCTAACAATGTTGGAATTAAGGACTGACTCCAGGATGAGCATTATTTTTTCGAACTGAATAAAAACATACCTATGAAACATGACAATATGGCACTTGAGGCACTCACTGTAAAGTAACGACGTCATCAAATACTGTAATAGCTGGTTTGTAGCTTAGTGGGCTATGTTCATCTATTTATATATTTTGTTTACCATACAATGAAATATTCAGATGACATGAGCAGAAATATTGTACCATTTTCTGTTCAAATATTATGAACCTACACCTAAAAGCATTTAAATAGGCTGAAGAATTGGGCAACAGCTCAGAGCTATTAAAACACTACTATTAAACAATATTAAATCCAAAATTAAATGGAATGGCAAACAAGAAAAAGTTTATCTTATATCGCTCCACTACAAAAACATAAAAACATATTGCTTGGCTTACCAACTGTAGACATTACAAAAATATTTCCCTAGCATCAGTTTTTCATTCAATATGATCAGTCAAACAATAATACAACAATATAATCATAAATAAATCATTGAAAAAGGAGATCACATTTATTAAATAAAATAATCTAATATATTTTGGAATAAATGTACATAGTTCTGTCTGTTTCCAGTATCGATTTTCCATTATTAACATATAAAGAGCTTTCAATATCATCTCTAAAAGTATGATACATAGCATTCTAATAATTGAGGATATTTGACATGGAAATAAGTAATGAAAGGTAAAAAGATTCTATTCTGCTTTCAATTGTTTTGGAGCAATAACCGTAAAGTCTATAAACAGAACTAGAAAATATAGTTCTGGTTGATGATATGAGATAGATGTGAAATAACTGATTTAATCGACCTAGCTCACGTATAATGGTTCTCTCAGACAATCTTTTCAAGATCCTATCACTCTATATAAGCAAAGATATGCATTGTAAGTCCCAAGAATGTGATTTGTAAATCCTGGAGATGTGCTTGTAATCACTGGGATGTGATGTGCAAATACCCGGGAGGTGACTTTGATAATTTCTACACCAATGTTTCGAAATAACTTTGTCTTGCTGTTACTGATCAAAAAATATCACACTAATGGAAATTTCCAATATATTGTGGTGACACCTGGTTTCGAACCTGCAACCCTTCGCTCTCTAACTTAGTGGTTTTATCCACTAGGCTATGAAGGATCGCTTTGAAGCATGAGACAGTCAGTATTAACATGCTAAACCACATGTTCCTCACAAGACAGTTACTGAAGGCAGTGCATGTGCAACATCTGAATTGCACAAGTTTTTCATGAAAAAAGGCCAGGTCACGGCCATGTGATGTCAACACACTCACTACACCATGTACCCCAATCAGAACATCCCTCCTCACAACGTTCACAATCTCTTGTAAACCCTCGTAGTCACAGCTTCTCCTACATGTCTGGATAAACACCCCATCCGGTGTTTCTCTTTATGAGCAGTCAAGTGTATCTTTCTAACAACTTTATGCATACAGCAAGAATATCATAATCAATGAGATAATGAAGCAAGACAGTCTTTCCTTCCCTTTCCACTGACATTCACTCTTTCCACCCTACTCTTTCTATGCACTCTCCTCCAGTCTCCTCTGCTTTCTTCTTCTTCGTTTCTTTCACTCTCTCTTTCTAACCTCCTTCCCCTATTTGTTCCCTCGATTTCAGATGCACTCTATCATTCTTTCTACCTCTTTTCTTTCTTCATTTTTGCTTCCTTTCTCTCACTTTCTCTACGGTCTCTTTCATTATTTCTTTCTGGTCTAACTCAGTCTGTCACTCATTCTCTTTTCTGTTCTCCCTTGTCTCTATCTCCTCTTTCCATTATTCTGTCTTCACTCTCTTTCTCTCTAAGCATGGAATATACTTGAAGAAGAGACTCAGTAAGGAAACAGCACTCAGTGGTTCACCATCCATCGTGCTATCTACTAAATTAAGTTAATTTTCTTATCTCAAAACATGACTTCCTTAAATCGTGCACACTGCCATATTTTGCCGTAAGTCAATCTACGTGGCCCCTACTATCTCAGCAAGATTATTTAATCAAATCTGGAGCAGTTTCTATAGGGCTACATCATCAATTTAAAACAAAGCAGAAATACATTTTTATAGGTACTTTTGCTTAATACAATGCATCTTGCAAAAATAAACCCAATCTGTACACAAAATGTTATTATTAAGTAGCAATTAAAATACATGATCCCTAATCAATATGATAAAGCTTCCAAACCTGCCTTTCTCAGAGTACAACAGTGTGACATTGTCAAGTATAACGCTGTACAACAGCCTGAAATTTTTTACAACTGAGGAACAGCCTCAAACATACAACTGGGCAAAAGTCTACAATAATTTACAACTGTACCACAACCTACATAAGCATACAGCTGTCTACAACAGCTAAGTATAACTCATCACTTTACAACAGCCTACAACACAGTACAACAGCCTACAGCACCTTACAACAACCTACAACAGTTCACAACCGCCCACAATACAGTACAACAGCCTACAGCACCTTACAACAACCTACAACAGTTCACAACCGCCCACAATACAGTACAACAGCCTACAACACTTTGCAATTGCCTACAATACAACTGCCTACAGCACCCTACAGCTGCCTACAGCACTTTACAACATCCACCAGCACTTTACAACTGCCTACAGCATTTTACAGCATTCCCCAGATCTTTTCTTACACGTTTACACAATTTGATTTGTCAGAGTTTGCAAGGTTTAGGCAAGAAAGAAAACAAATGATGACATTACTATCTTCAAGCTCTTATTTAGTCTAAAGAAGAGGTCTGTCTCATTCCTGTAAAACTGTCTGGTAAAGATACTTTTTCAAACTAGAAAAATCCCATAAGACCTTTTATTACTAATTGAAATAGCTCTGTCTTCCACAGGGACAGACAAAAGATACAGACATTGTAACTCTGGGATGCCGTAAATCAATTAGATTCTAATCTCTATGGCGAAGAAGGATCAGGGAAATTACATTTTCTCAATATTACTTTTCTTGAAACTGTCTCCAGTGAGACTTGTCATGCGAGAAGCAGAGAGGAGTGGAGCACCTACATCGTGGGAGGTCAGGACACAGGCTGAACATGTCTACTACAGTACTAGTTATTGAAACAAGCTAAATATAACAAACCAACGATCATCATCAGGAAAATAACACCCACAATCAGCAGATCATCACACATCAAGGGACACAACTCTACAAGGAGATTGCAAAACCTAAGATCACAATGAGGACATAAGACTTAAACAATACATGAGAATCATGGGAATATTATCAAGGAAGACTTCGTTTCATTGCACTGATTACCACAGTTTGGTCAGTATTTCCACCATGACAGTTTTCACAAGTTCATGTCCCAGTACATGATCATAGGTTTGTGGTGTAGCAGTAAGTGTCCGTCACTCATATTCTGGCCATATTCCACCTATCGTGGCAGCCTGTAAATAATCAGGTGTGGAACAGATAATCCTGTGATCAACAGCATGAGCATTGATCAACACAACTGGGGTATAATTGTCAGCAAGCCTGACCACCCTATCTGGTTAGTTGCTTCTTACAACAAGAATGGGTTACCAATTCTAACTGACCCATGAAGGTCCCGGGGTAGAATAGGCCTTCAGCAACCCATGCTTGCCATAAAAAGCGACTCAGCTTGTCGTAAGAGGCGACTAACGGGATCGGGTGGTCAGGCTCGCTGACTTGGTTGACGCGTGTCATCGGTTCCCAATTGCGCAGATCGATGCTCATGTTGTTGATCACTGGATTGTCTGGTCCAGACTCGATTATTTACAGACCCTTGATCCAAACTGTTTTACTCAGAGCAAAATGGCTCTATCGGGACAAGACCCCTCTGAAACTGCAGACATTATGTATCTGCGGAACTATTAAAATGTAGGTTAGAACTAACCTTCACTAATCTTGTCATCAGACTAAAGAGGCAACTAATGGGATCTAATTTATCACTGGATTGTCTGGTCCAGAATTAATTATTTACAGACCACCTCCATAAAGTTATAGTGCAATGTAAAACTAAACTCACTCACATATCTGCAGTTTTTAATTACAACTAAGCATAAAGCAGTCATTTAAACATTTCTTTCAAAAGTAATTTCAAGTGTGTTTGTGGATGTTTGGTTGATTGGCTTGAATACCAAAGAAATATATGTCTGCAATGGTGTTTGAACTAATCAGATCCAGGAGATCCAGGCTGAACCAGGAGATCCAGCGCCGGTTGTTACTGCATCAGGCCATCAGTTTCAAATCCCCCAGACATTTGTGGCCTTCAGATTTTGGGTCTGTTTTACAACTGGAATCCTTTATTAACAGTTCAGAATCATCCACTATCCATCATCTTACAATAACATAGTTTGATTTCCTGACATTTCAGCACTTTGTGCATAGGCATGCCAGCACTAGTCTTTAACAAATAAATACGTCTCTCTGTGCCATAGGTTTCAGTCACTGATTTTGTAGAAACAGTGTGATACCGTGTATTGTGTAGTCAGTTTTGTTTTTATTGGTTTCACTTAACCAGGCAGCAGCAGGCCCCGATGGCAAACAGGTAAATTAAAATATTGTAAACACTTGTCTGCAGGATTACTCACACATAAGTCTCATATTACAAATACTTTAAAACCATTTAGTAAAACGACTACAGAAGTATTTTGATAGTATATATTTAACATGAAAAATTTCAAAGTATGCAGAGAGTTGTCAGCCAAATTGAGGAGGTAAATTTAGTAATTGTCCAGTGTAAATTCTTGAAAATCTATCAACAGATACCCACATGATTTTTCTCGGGAAAAGGGAATCCAGAATCAATATCAACAGAAACATTGATAAAAGGCAGCAGTTTACTGTTTTCTTGTCCGGCGAGTGCAAGATCGATAGTTCACATTTGCTGTGTCTTCTTGTTATCAAATCATTCTACCCAACAATGAGCAATCGAGATCAATAATTCAATCAATCATTTCCCCATCCACTTCACATGTAAATTGGCTCGTAATAACATAGTGCACTAGGAATGTTCTGTCCTGGAAACCCGAACCGGTAGATACAACACAAAAGGCATATTCTCTCTACAATGATTTCAAACAACTTCTCAAGAATAAGAGTGAGTGAGTGAGTTTTCTGCCACACTCCGCAATATTCTAGCCATATGGTCACTGTCTGTAAATAATCGAGTCAGGACCAGACAATCCTGTGATCAACACCATGAGCATTGATCTCCAAAATTGGCAACCGATGACGTGTCCACCAAGTCAGCGAGTCTGACCACCCAATCCTGTTAGTTGCCTCTTACAACAAGCACAGTCGCCTTTCGTGGCAAGCACTGATTGAGAATCAGAGTGACAAAGATGTATCTACACCACTGAATGATAAAAGGGCAATGAAATAATTTGTGTTTGCTTTTCACACTGAAGACCCAGGTTCGATTCCCTACATGGGTGCAGTGTGTGAAGACCATTTTGGTGTCCCCACCCTGATATTCCTAGAAAACTGCTAAAAGCAGCACAAAACTAAATTCACTCACTAAACGACAAGAGGGAGGATGACTTCAACTCTCCAACATTCAGTTGTCAAGTACTGTTGTAGAAGATCCACATTTGAGTCTAAATCTACATTTCACAACTTTTGTCAATCAAACACGTTTTTCCAGATTTCAGTCATCTTGTTCAAAGGTTTTCTGACGAAGTGAAACATTCAAGTGCTCTGGAAAAAATTTACAGTTGACAGGTAGACAAAAAAAGACTTATAGCCAAAAATCCTTTTTATGAAGAAAACCATAAGTTCCCATGTTTTTCAGGTGAACAATGTATTTGGCTTTGCATGCATATCTGACAGGTCCACTAGTCTTTCTGTAGACTGATAAGTCCTGTCATGACTTGAGAGTAAGTAATTCACACTGCATGCTCATGATACAGTCAGATATTACAACTGACAGACATTTCTGACTACTGGTTTGAATGTCACTTGTATTCACACAAAAATGTCTCGTCTGGCATAAAAACTAAGCCATTGACTTTCACATGGTATTGAACCATGAGTGATGCGAGGCACTGAATCAGGAAAACCCATTGTCTCTATACTCTCCAGTGACCTATCTAATGCAGTGTGGTCAAAGCATTTTTCTAAAAGTTTGAAGTAAAGGTGCAAAACACCTGAGAAAAAATGAAAGCTGACAAAAGTGGCAAATTAAGGAGCACCTACACAGTAAGAAAGGCATGTCAGGCACCAATTGGAAGAAAAAGGTTTCCTGACAAGACAAGAGATTAATCACAGTAACTATTCTGGGTCTTCAACTCGTCGACAAAACCACTTTTGAAAACTCTATCACAGGTCTAAGGTCAAGACCAGCATTATTTTCTGCAACCCAAGAATAAAAAAATCTATAGATTATATCCAGTTAACTCCTGCTTGTCCAGAGGCAAATTGTTAAAGTCCTATTTCAAAGATTTTTTTCTCCAGTGAATAATGACAAAGTTGGCTGTGTACTTGTTGAAATATCCAAATTGTCCAACTGATCAACATTAATACCATACCATACCATACAGTACTGTACTGTACCGTAATGTACCATACCATAAAGTATTGTACTGTAACGTACCATACCATACAGTACGGTACCATAACGTACCATACCTGACAATACGGTACCGTAACGTACCATACCATACAGTACTGTACCATAACGTACCATACCATACAGTTTTGTACCATAACATACCATATCATACAGTACTGTACCGTAACATAACATACCATGCTATACCACAACAGACCATGCCTTAGCTTACCTTACTGTATCTTACCCGACCATACTCTACCCTACCCTACCCTATTCTCCCATACCCTTGCCCTGCCCTGCCCTGCCCTGCCCTGCCCTGCCCTGCCCTGCCCTGCCCTGCCCTGCCCTGCCTCAACCAAACCGTACCGTACCGCACAACAATCTCAGTTCACTGTCGATACAGTAACAGTGGCAATTTAATGTGAATTACTTGGAGTCGAAACCTTAAATACAATATTCCACTGAAATCTAGATGGTAACATCAGACTGACATACACTACCGTAAGTTAAAAAAAAACACTGTTTAAAACAAATACAGTAAAATACAGCTGTGTAAAAGATAGAATGCCCTACTGTATATTACCACAGATAAGCTCATTTCATTGATAAGCCGATCCCCTAACTTGACCCTTAAAATCAGTATTAAAATGGCATGTTTCATAATGAGCCAATCTCAACAATGGGGTCCTAATCATAGCTAACTCAATGCTCAAGTTATCTGAGGTTCTAGACAACTGAAACATTACACCATATGAAGTTACAAGCATTTACTTTTAGTATACCTCTCTGTTCCACACATCAAAGATTGACACAAGTGTGGCTGTTACTGAAAAACATTATTCAACCCAAAAGAAACTCTGCAATATTCTTATCTTCACAAGTAAAGACAATCTGGACTTTTGAGCTGATTCATCAGTTTTTCTACAGGGTCACATCCTCGATATCTCCAGAGTGTATGTTCTGATATATCTCCACTGTACTCTGGATGCATCTACAGCTCAGCTCGAAAATTGTATTACCTCCCTTTCCGCTTTCTCACTATCAGCTAACCAGTTACAACTGACCTTGACTGTGTCAACAATGGTAGCAGCTGCAAAGGTTTGTTCGCAGTGCGACTCATATTTGGGGGAAATCATACAAACACAATCATAGGTCCGAAAATTTAAAATATATATGCAAGAAATCCTTCTGCCTCTTTCAGAGCACCTGTGCATGATTTGTGTTGCCAAGTTTAATCAGTAAGATCATTTAAAAAGCGAAAGTAACAGTGATTGGTTCACTCAACTTCCCATAGTATACACATGATTGGATGAAAAGCCAGCCAAGGGAGGTAATACATTTATCAGGCTTAGCCGTAGATGCATCATGGGTATTCATCAGATGAGAATGTATTCCCTGAATATATCGAGGATGACATGGCCACAGAAACAAAATAGTTAGGCACTGCAAGTTCAGTTCAGTAATTTGTAGTGTTTACCTACATGTCAACTTTGAAGGCAAGTCACACAAGACAGTTACCTAAGAGCCACTATCAGCAGATCCAAATATGGACAAGTAACACCTTAGACCAGGGCCCTGAACTCCAGCTGGTTCATGCACTTGTATATAATATATTATATAACATTCCATTGGAGTCACTTCATGCCGAGCAGAGAAGGGTAGTGTCTGGTCAAGTGGTCTATTAACACTGAATTTTCATGCTGCCTCCAGTCACAAAAACTCTAGTACATCTGCAGCATTAATTAGGAAATGTAAAGATATAATATTATTCTTCAAGAAGGATATTTCTTAAATATTATTCTTCAATAAATACCACCACTAACCTCTGTCGTTACTTAGGGAAGTGCTTGAAGACATATGATTCAAAAGTCAAATTTTCATTTTTATTTTTGAGAAATGTTGGTTTGGTTTGTTTGTTAATACTGGAGTCTGATTATGATAACAGTGTAAATATTCAGGTCTGGACTAGACAATCCAGTAACTGGCAAATATTGAAGGTCACATGCGATGCAAAACACAACTTCTGATAGGCAGATTCTGATACTTTTTGGTGTGGACCTACAGAGACAAATCATCAAAAAGCAAATTATTCAACTTATAAAGTTGTAAAATATCACAATAAAAAGGCCTGCGAATCAGAGTTCAAACGATTCATTAATTTTCCCCCAGCACTGGGGGAAAAAGTGGCTTCCCTGGCTTTACTGCGCTGAACTCACAGCGCATGCACAGTGACTAGCCAGGAAGGCATACAAACACAGCAAGCGATGCGTGCAAGGATTATCACTATGGTCAAAGTTGGAGAACAAGAGATGTTTCTTGTGATTACAAACATCTTGAGTATGCAGTAATAAATATACACTGGTCCCATACATGCACATTGGTGAACTAAGTTTTCAGGAAAGTGTTGCGTGAGAAATGCTAATTTCATTGTTAAAAATTGCTCTGCTAGAAAACTGAAATGTTTTCATAGCACTCTATGGAAACATAGAAAAACATGTTGATTGTGACGACATGCAGTTTGAACTTAACACCTATCACGCTAAATACCATACACAGAATACACTGATCTATGGCTCATGCACCTGGGTTCTGTCTCTGTCACATTATGTAATTACACAGACAGACAGGTGTGATACTTGTACACATGACATGTTATTATATCTGTGGGTGTTGCAAACAAACTGCAGCCATTTTCCCCGAATGACTGAATCGGACTGAAACTGGTGCAAACTCAGATTGTCAGTGTCAAGTTCAGCCTTCTACTTGGACGAAGGACAGTTTCCTGCAACATAGAAGCTCATCATCTCAGGATTTCTCGATTGGATCCAGTACAAATGCATGTATTTACAAAGCCAACATTATTAGTAGATAACGGTTTCTTCTACTGTATATGAGGCAGCGTTTCGGTATGGATTCTCAACCCGTTATCACTCTTGCTTGACAACGGTGTATGAATCCATACTGCCATACTGAAATGTCACATCATATACACTAAAAGAAGTTGGTATCCATAAAAAAATCGTACTTTTTCTATTACTCGCCATACTTCCGAAATGCCAATCAAACAGATCATCTCTATAAACACACAATGAGAGTTCTCTGTATCGGCAAATGAACCAGCCAGTAAAAAGTCTTTGTTACACATGAGTGCACACCCACTCACTCTGACGGAGTTCTCTCTCCCAAGAAATTAAACCAAGGTACAAAATATTGCACTTATCTGCAATTGTAGACTTAAAATTTTGTTTGGTTTTTCACAATCAGCAATGTATATTTTATGTCATGAATAAGTGACAACTGTGTTTTAATTATGTTTGTTTTGGGGGGTTGCATGTGACCTTTAACAAACACAACTGGGACACCATGACATTCAATTAGTGAACACCTTACTACCAATGCATTGAGCTGTACTTGAAGAGAAGTGTGGATTACTGGGAGCAAGAGAGTGAGTATGTTGAGTTTTAAGCCACTTTTAGCAATATCCCAGGAATATCATGGCACAGGACACTTGAAATTTTACCCATGTGCAGAATCAAACTTGAGCCTTCGGTGTGAAAAGTGAACACTTTACCAACTAGGCTACCACACCACCCTTTAGTTGTTGGGGAAAAATTTGAGCTCGAACATGTCACTGGATGTTCAGAAAAATCTGTCAATCATCAACGAGGACAGAAGAGACCGCAAAAATTATAGCAATAACACACACAATATTCAAACACCATAATTAATATTCACATCAATGGTTGACTGCCTATGGAACAGCCTGGATATCTGCGTACAATGTATTTAGCTACTGTCATTATACATCCTGAGCAGTGAATTGTAAAATTACAAACATGATAAAAATAGTCAAATTCTAACGAATAACTTCAGCATGCGACTGAACTCACTTCAGTGTGCTATCTGGGATTGCACTTATTTTGTTCTGCTTAAAGAAACTATTGATTGGCTGTAATCTGCTTTTCACTGATGGGCTGAAAAATGGATTTCCATGAAATTATGAATATACAAAACAGTCAACAGACCATGCAAGCAATTTTCTGCAGTTATAAATTGCAGGCTGCACTAACATTCCTGCCCTAGAGAAGACACTGCGTTAATTCAAATTATTATCAGCTGGTGTGCCACGCTTTGACCCCACTAACTAAGGGACATCCAGTGTTTCTCATCAATGCAAATATTTGCTATTCAGTAAAACCGTTAAAAAGACAATGAAATTGATATCACCATTTCATCAACATGTATATTAGGTGACCAAGTCAGAACTACTTTTTCAGTCTTTCATACAATCATGCTATTCTGGCTTGATGTACTCTTGGCCGTACTTAATTTCACAGCAAGGGGGGTTGGGGTAGCTTTGTGGATAAAGCCTTCGCTTGGGTTCCATTCCCTCCAAACTCATTTCTGGTGTCACTATCGTGATATTGCTGGAATATTATTAAAAGCTGCATGAAACTAAACTTACTCACTCACTCAATCATCCACTCACTGGAAGAGAAGCAAGTATTTTATTGAATAATAAAACACTACACAGCAAGAAGTTGTTTATTCTCCACGCAGTGTTTTATAGCATGATGAACAATGACTGTGATTTGCTGATGTCTTAAACATGACACATTTGAAAAGCTCTCTATGGTTACTATCAAGTGTCATTGGATGAGGCATCTCTTCATCTTGTTGCACATCACTGATTATACCTACTTGTACACTACTTGGTGTTGGATACCTTCATCTAGAATTTTGCTGACATCAGCATTAAAATATTTTTTCATAAACTCACTCTCTTATCTCAAACCTCCATGATACAGCTGGAACTGTGCTCACTCACTCACTGGCCTGTGATATATTTGGAATATTATTGACTGTAACAAAAACACAACGTTTACTCACAAACATATACCATATCAACTGTCTCTATGGATTCCCAATGCTGATGCTGTTGATCACTGCGTTCTCTGATCTAGATTCAATTATTTACTCATCATACAGCCGAAATATTGCTGATTGTGGCACAAAACAACAAGTGAAAAAATTGGCTAATGACATTATGCAATTAAACACAGGTCCGTCTTAAACCAACAAATCCCTTGTATCTCAAGTACAAAACACCAACTACACTATGACACTGTGAAGCATAACGCACCAGGTACCTCACAACATCAAAGAACCCTCATCCATCCAAAAAACACAACAAACATGGTATTAAGCAAACAACTCACCACCTGAGTCCTAATCCCCCCAAAAGCCTGATGCAACCGTCATCGTATATATATATGTTACATCCCAAGTATAGCCCATAAATATACACTGGGTAGGTCAGTATAGTTATATTGCCCAAGTACTCTAACATGCTGTAAAATGTTGAAAGCTGGTATTGCAACACTGTTTACTGTGATCAGTTTACTGCATATCTCAACTGCATATAGTGAGCACTAGCCATTCGCAGGTTTATCAGTTAAATATGATCTACAGGGTTTCACCTGGATCTCGGTATATTGGGTCCAAGGGACTCTCACTAATATATAGGACTGGTGGGGAGCTGTCAAGGGCCTAAATATGGGGGTAGCAAGCAGGTAACGTCTGACAACCTTCACTTGACATATGATACTAATATTTACATCATATCATTGCATGTGTTCAAAGATTTACGCCTACCATTGATGAAGATTCTGATACTATATTAACAAAAGTTATTCACTTATACCTGAATTTTCAAGGGTACCTTAACGAGAAATGAAGCACAGTGTAATATCACATGTTATCTTGATAAATAGATATGATTTAAAAAGCCATACATTATGTATCTCATAGCTTATAGCAACTGCATCCTTTCTAATTTTGTACAGTTACAGCATGCAATAATTTGCATTCAGTAAGTTTCTGTGACATCTCTATTACAATGTCAATGACTGGTCTGGAGCAGACAAACCGCACTGTCCAGAGTGACACAAGGCTGCACATTAAGACTCAGTTACATTGTGACATCCTAAAACCTAATAATTCTTCCAGCCTACGAATAAATCAGACATTGACATGAAGTTACATAATCCACTCGTTTACCAGAATAAACATGTCTCGTGCCATCCCTTTAGAAGACACCAGTGACCATAACTATATAAACTACATGCACTGAGAATTTACTGTTGAGAATCAGACACTAAATCCACTATCGCTTATCAGCAGGCTTGTGAACGAATATAATTTATAAGCGAAATATCTTCATTTTAAATGTAATCACCAATTTTAATGGGTTTTTTTCATGAGTGTTTTTTCTACCTAATGTTTTTTTATTTATAACAAATACTATGATGCAATGAAATGCATGCATGCATGAAAAACACTGCAACTGTAAATGAAACAACAAAAGTATAGTAATTTTACTTTCTACATAAAATTATTATTTTAATTTCTATAACAAATATTTATCAGTATACCTCATTATGTTCACAACAGATGCAAAATTTATTCATAGACATGTTACAATAATATTAAATGTAGTGATGAATAGAAAAACATTAATTAAATGCTCACAGCTTTATGTTGTTGAGCGCATGTTTGTGAATATTCGTAAAATTTAATAGTCAGTTTGCTTCATTCACATGTGTTTGTACTAAAACAACAAAATTCTGATTAATCAAAAACATGCTTTTTACTATCAGTAACTATTCATAATCCTTCTTCCAATTAATTTAGATGATTTTTTATTCTCCAAACACAACTACTAAATTGAAAAAAGCTATAATAGTATAAGAATTTATTTGAAAAATTAGGGTTTGAATAAGCAATTAAAGCGGGAGACTTCAAGTTCTTCTCATATGATGTGATACTAAATACTCCAACATATGACAGATAAGTTGTAATAATTTGTTTTGTTTGACTTCCTGCTTGCAGCCCTGAATGGGGACACTGACATGGTTTCAGACAGGCCAAATATCAAAACAGTCCAAGTCATCTTCTGTAGCTGTTACAGCTATCAGAAGAACCTGTTCAGCAGAATGTCCATTTAGCATTGCAGAAAATATATGGCAAATGTATGGATTAAATAATATTGATAGCATTGTAAAATCATAAATTGTTACAAGCAATTCCTCATTTTCCTCATTTTAATTACTATCTTAAAATAACATGTCTTAGAATTTTTTAGTCTATTCTGATATTAAGTTTGATCGAGGAAGACTTTACACTGGATGTTGCTATCATGCTGTTCATAAATAAAGTTTCATAAGAGATTCATGCTCTTTTTTATGAAAAGGTGACACCTATTTGTCATGTTTATAAGAAATTAGCTACGACTTAAGGTCATATATAACGATTTCTTCTGCAAACTTTTAACTGAGCGTTTGTTTAGGCAAACATAGACGATGTACACGCGTCAACACATTGGTCCAAGGGAGGCAACCGCTGGCTGACAATACCGGTTCACACGTTTTCAAAATACAACCACATGCTGTTTAATACATATCAACCTTAACTACAAAGTGCATTCACAGTCATTGCTGAACAAATGAGCACTTTAGAAAATCAT